>NC_070646.1:5206705-5496889 GCF_947347685.1 Pleuronectes platessa
ACCATTTTGTCCCCATTTAACTGAGAGGAACAGAATTGAGGGGCGGGTTCAGAGGATGAAGTGACGCTTATCTTTTTAAACTTTATTCAGTCAGAGCATCAATTGGGCAGTAAACTAAAGTGTCTTCGGAGAGGGCCGGGAATAAATGAGCAGCACCACGATCGAAGAAGAGCTGACAAGTGGTGTCACACAGAGATATAGAGGGGAAGAGTGAGTTGTGTTGACGTTGCTGCAGATCGCTAACGTGTTAATCATCCACACCTCTGGAGGGGACTAATCCTTGGGTGTGATGTAAACAAGGAGCCACTGTTAAACTATATGAATGGCTCCTGAAATAGTCCGACTCGACCCACGTGTGATATCTCCAGAAGCTAGAGTCCCGTGTCAAAACCGAATCTGCCAGAAAAGTAGCACATTCTTGAACAGAAATAGGAATATGGCCCCGGTTCATAATTAATGAATGTCAGCACAGTGGACACTATATTTGTGTCAGTGACAGTCTGCTCGTCGTGACAATGTTTTCGGAAGCTGCTCTCAGGCCCACGTGGAAGTTTAGACATTTTCTGAAAGGGGAACGTTTCTTGCAAGTCTGGAAAAATGACAGATAGACTCCAAACGGATAGAATACAAATATCTCAAAAGGTAAACAGGGGCCTTCTATGTGGGAGATGCACACGGCGATCCTGACATGTGAAATACACACACTTGCCGGGACTTGATAAATGTTGCTCATCATTGCGTGTGTCATACGTGGAAGAGGAATGGAAGAACACATGCAGCTCACATGGAAATTTGCATCAACTAAAACACACACACGCTCATTAGCAAGCGTGTGTGTGTGACAGAGCCATTCATCACAACGGGATTCCACACGCTTCCAGCCCACCATCCACACCAGCTCTCCCAGTGGGCAGCTCACACATCCACGGCTGCAATCGCTCTTACCTCAATGAACCTCAGAATAAAAGCAGCGTAGATCCAGGATCACTTCATCAGTCGGGCCCCTCGTTGAAAAAACAATATTGTTTTGGCAAGACAAAGAAATAAAAACCTCCCAGGATAAATTACGGAGCACACAAAATAAATAAAAAGTCTGAATCTAATTTCTCATGCTCGTGTTTCCACACAGACTTCAACCAGAGCTGTGACAACACCAGCAGACGCTCCGGGGCCGAGTCAGCGCTCGAGGAAATAACAGCGTCCTGCTCGGTGTTTTCTCAGAGATGTGCTCCAAGCATAAGAGATGCACTCGCACAGGCTCTTCAGAGGGAAAGTGAAAAAAACATCACAACTTGAAGTGAGGCCGTTGTGCCCAGATTGTAAAAATACACAACTCCAACAAGTGAAACGTTTTACTGTAGACGGTTTGTCAACCGCTAGTCTGTCCCAGTCGTTTATGTGTTGACCTGATTTTGTCCAAAAGTATATCGGGGGGGTCATATATGTGAGATGTCTGAGTCAGTTGCTCCAGACACTTTATAGAACTTCTCCTGGCAGCCCCCTTGTAAAGTGTCAAGCGAGCCCATAATACAGCAGGAAGACATCCGGAGAGTCCACTGCAAGGGGGGGGGGGTGAATACAAATATCTCAGGATGATGAAGAAGAGGAGAAGCCACACACGTAGAAAGATGCCGAAGATGATGTCAGCTCGTAAAGACTCGAGCTTCTGGTGATGGGGTCCGAAGCTGTAAACAAGAACAAGTCACATCGCCATCGTACTTCCTGCTTGCCCCCATTCCCCCCCCCCCCCCCCCCCCCCCTCTCCTAAACGTTCCACAAGTTTTCCTGTGGTTGTGAACACGTCCGACTCTACTCCCCCCCCCCCCGCTTCGTTTTTTTATATGTGAGACTTCATAAAATGTCCTGACCTACTTTTTCTCCAGCACATTTCCCAGAGTTAATGCTAGAAACAGCATGTGTCGGTGAAGTATATAGAAAACTCCAGCAGTGACTTTTTGGAAATCATGCCGGATATAACAACCACAGACCAGGCTGATGTTAGCTGGTGTTCAGAACATGCAGGGTTTCTCCTTTGTTCTGCATGTATAATATACAACCTACATAGAGACTGTGTGCTAACCTACATATACATGCGGATAACCCACATCAAATAATAAGTTAAAAAGAAAAGAAGGAGGTAGATGTGTTAGAAAAAAGAAGATCCTGATTTGGTGAGGCTGAGCTGAGATGCCCGACCTGCTACAGTTCTTCCTCTCCTTAATTAAAGCGCTGCCTTACAGGAGGTCTATTTACTTCTTTTATTTTGGGGGGGGTATTTTTTAACTTTTGTTCTCCTCTGCTGAAGTTAAGTAGAGCATCATCCTGCCAAACTGTCAGGTAGCTACCCGCAGTTTTCAACCGAGAATGCACCAGAGGTTCAGGAGCGTCGAGCTACTTGCACAGCAGAACCGTCTCACAGATTTAAATCACATTCAGTGCACATGTGCAGCTCTATTAGTATTGCATTAATATTCACATCCATATGTCACGTTATTCAAATCCAACCCCTCCATCCCCGGCGAACCACGGAGAAAATGGGATTGTGGAAATTAAAAAATGCTGCTGAAATTATTTAGGACAGACATTTTCATACCTGGTGGAAGAGCGGCGCTGATGAGAATTATCTGGGAAGGCAGTTTGAATCAGAGCAGCAGGTAAATAATGTCAGAGTTTGTTGTGTAGATGTGCACGAATGCATTCATGCCAGCTGAGGTAGAGTCCTGCTTTGAACATTTCATTATGTGAGATACAATTTATAGATACACCTATTTATTAAAACTCTATCTTACACAGACAGGGTGGAAGGAGGGTGCCAAAAAATGGATCATCCACCAAAAACTAATGCTGACTTTTATGAGTTGTAACTACCTTAAACATGCTTAATGCCAATAATCCATTACCTCCAGGGACTCCTTTAAATTTGTTAGGAGACACTACTTATAGTATTTACACTTTGTGTAACGTAAAATTACTTTCTGCACATTTGTGTGATCTGCACAATATCACAATATGTCCTTATATTTATGTACAAACGCAGTTTCTACTTGCTGTGCAATCATCCTGTGCCACCACATAACTGCATATCTATACAGCTAACCCTAACCACTGCAGTGAAAAGTGTATATAATGTACATTCTCCGAATATTTTATGATTTTTGAATTTTTAACTCTATTGCCTTGAAAAGAAAATCGTATTATCTTGTTGAGAAATCAAGTTTTATCCAATCTTATCTTAAATGTTACAAGGTCAACGTGAAGGAGCTAGTGATGAGAATAGCGTTAGCCAGTAGCGACCCAGGTGAAGTTAAGTTAGCCCCCTCTGACGTCACGCCCCTGTAGTTGCTTGTGGCAAATCCCTCTCCCGTCTTTCCTCCCTCTTCTACAAACCAACCCCGGTGTTGACTCAGCCTCTCACACACACAGAAGAGTGTGATGCGTTCACAAACTGAAGCTCAGACCTTTTTCTCGCCAAATTCAGTGTTTTCTTTTTATTCTCGCGGTCCCTCTGGACCTGTTGGGCTCCAGTGGAGCTGCAACAGTCAGTGTTTGTCACACGGGTCGGTTCTGAGTGTTTAGAATGCTCTGCCTCACGTGAACCCACATGAACGAGACACTGCATTGCAGAGACGAGTTCACAGCACAGAGCATGTTTATCATTCTGCTGCACGCCCGAGAAGAAAGAAATGACATAATCAAGCATATTCACGGTTAAATGGGACGACTGCTGCCGGTTACATACCATGAATGTGAATCTGGAAAATAAACACATTCTGGATTGAAATACTAAACATGGAATTTATAGGTCATTTAAAAACTTAAGGCCGAGTAGGATTGACGTCACTTGCTTCATTTGCTCCAGCATTTATTTATTTGTTTCGCAAAAACATAAACAGGGAGAAGTAAGTGTTCAGAATGAGCTGGACAGAGATGATGGACTTCTACCTCACACAATGAGCCGAGATGATGCGTGATTTGAATTTCGTCTCGGTGCCGGGGGCAGAGTTCTCTCCTCCCGATTTCCTGACCTTAGACTTGTCCTCGGGCTTGGTTGCTAGAAGTATTCTGATGGAGGGTGGGGGAGCGGGTGGGGGTGGGAGGGCCGGAGGGAAGCTGAGCCATGCTTCAAACCCCGAGCATGAAAAGAGGCCAGGCTTGAGGACGGCTGCGGGTGAGACGGGCGGCTACGGGGGACGTCCGAGTCTCCTGGGAGGGAGACACAGACTGGAAATCGTGGCAAAGCCAATGATAGCATCAGGAAAAGAGGCATCCGCCCAAGGGCTGCACGGGAGAGGCTGCACGGAGGCTGAGCGATTTTATTTCCATAATGTCACGTGTAGGAGGATGCTGGGGTATTTCAAAAGGACACATAAACAAAATAAAGTAGCCGAGTGCAGGTTGGTTGGATGTGGCAGCCTAATGGCATCCCAGTTGACCCACAGCTGATTTTATGATATATTCAAAGACCTGCCCTGCTGTGCTGAGCAACACCTTTCCCAGGCTTCGAGGGGATTCTAGGCACATATTGCTCTAGAATATGGCAAAGTCACCATTTCAAGAGGATTTGGTGACAGAATGTGTTGAAATGACAAAGTCTTCTATGTCCCGTGTTACCGTGGGAACGACAAAGCTTTAACCTTGAATAACAAAAGTCTGAAAATGTGAAGGTGTCTTTCTCCAGCAGAAGAATAAATAACAAGCAGTCTGAGAAGAGGGCCACAGTTTCTGAACGTTGAGGGGAAATGAACACAAAAACAACGACACTTATAGAGTTACATACATGGTGATTTCAAGCTGTCAGCTGAAGGCTTGTTAAAGTGGATTTGAGCCAAATGGTGTTTTATTATAATGCATACACCCACCTGTCAGTGCAGAGGAATGAGAGGTGGGTGTATACTTACAGGCCAGCTGTACTTTTACTGTGGCGGTACTGCAACTTCAACAAAAACTGGTCATTGTAACCTAATGGGGGGGGGGGGGATTTATTGAAGGACAGTTGTAATACAAGTAATTTGTGTTAGCTACGTGTACCCGAGTGGACGCGACACATGGAAAACCAGTTCAGAGGCTTTTCTTCAGAGCTGACCTCAGACTGGATAACGGCTGGAAAATTAACCAAAACTGTAAGGAACCTGACTATTATAACTTAATCCTGCTTAATCCGTGTTAATTTGGTTAATAGCTTTCCCTAATGCGTGCATTCACAAACTGTCGGTGACATGTTAACAAGTAACGCCATCAGAAATCCCAAGTTATTAGGACACATACGGTCCTTGAGACACGCTTTTAAACACAGAGTCCAACATTTTGTGTGCACACTGTTCACCTGCCACACAAATGCAACCCGAGACGAGACACAAAACGCAGCTCGGACATCAGGGTTAAAGCATTAAATGATTGGAATCAAGGTAAAAAGCTTGAATTAATTGTGATAATGATTTGAAGACATATAGCCAGCCCCTAGACGTAGCATAAAAAGTAGACGTAGCTAAAGATGCGGAAGTGCTAGAAACTTGCAATACCACATAAATCCAGCAGGGGCTGGCTGGCTCAAAGAACTCTTTAGCTCCATGGAATGCTAATAAAAAAATTGCCAACTCTTCCACTTAAATACTACGCCAATGTTAGTTTTTTTCCAACAGTCATGATGTTCTTGTTTCAGGTGTTGGCTGGTACCCCCCCACTTGTTCTGCAACAAAACACTTCACCTGAACCTCAGATTTAATCCATTCAAGTGTTTGTCTCCAGCCGGAGACTCAATACAAATCCTGAGCAACATGAGAAACAAGACCTTGATCTGTTTTCAGCGTCAAACACCTTTTCCTCTTGGGTCAATAACGTACTTGACAGAGTGTCAAAGCTCCCACCACCTACATGATGAAGGGTTTTCAGAGGCTGTTTGCAAAGTTACTTTATCTTCAATGAAAAATGCTGCTGCAAACGGCCACTTTCTGATTCTTTCTTTAGTTTCCTCTCAGCATCGAGTGAAACCGCAAAATAAAAACCTATCGGGTCGAGTGTTTTCTCTTCTCAACACCTCATCCTACTCAGAATTTTTTTTAGACGCTTTTTACGTCTCCACTCTACTGAATCTGAGCCAAGTTTCCTGGTCGACTTTCCTGGAAGAAGTCTTAACTTGTTGATCCCATTTGGGTTAAACGTCTTTAACAATACAAACAGTCCCATCTGCCACCTGTACTCTCACTGTCAACCCTCAGGAAGCTGTCTTCTTTATTATCTCGTTGCAAAAGGTTCATCCGAGGTCCACAACCAGTAATAATAGCGTTTGAAAGCTAAAAGGATTTCAATATGAAGCGTGTAATTTCGAAGCCATTCTTCTCTTCTTATCAGCCGTCCCCACCTTCTCATTTTTTTTTTGTTTGAGGGAAAACGCAGAGCTTCACCGGGTTGACCGATGCACTTTTAACTCTGACACGCTTAGTTATTCAGAAATTAAACAGGGGGGTGTCGGTGTCACCGGGGTTCAGTGTGTTAATCTTCCAATCCAAGGTTACTGCATCTATATACAGAAGTGGTTCAGTCAAATATACGGTTAGAGAGCCGGACGCTGGCCTGTTTGCTTGAAAACTTGTGTTTCCTCATATTTTCCTCATCTTCAGCTGTATAAGAATAAAATGTCAGCTGCTCTCAGACACACACAGAACTCCAGAGAACCTCCGGACCTTCACAGGTGGGGGTGCAGGTGAGAACACAGATGTTCAGGTGAGAGCGTCAGGACGAATACCTCAGGATGAATTTGCAGGGGGGGCTCGCCTTGAATGCATCTGTAATAATCTTCATGCAAGACAATAATTCCAGATCCCATGTACTTTATTCCAATATTTTGTGTCTGTGTTGTTTGACCCGTTCACTAGCACATTAGATTCGACGTAGAGCCTTTTCCCTATAACAGCAAACTGTTGACTTTAATTGGAGGCTTTTCATTCAGCCTCTCCGAGATTTCCGGAGACAGAAAGTAATTGGATATGGTAACAAACTTGTCATCACATTTTGCTTCACAATCTCGAGCCCCCGCGGGCGTCAACAGGCTCCTGCCATCTTCATCTCTCTCTTTCATTCCAATCTACAGCAAATGCAATGCACGATCAATCAGATGGAGATCGAACCCATTCAATTGTTTGGCCATTAAAACCCATTCGTTGTGTGTATGTTTAAGGTCCCCCCCCCTCCATAGCACCACCACACTACAGTGTTTCCTTATGGTCATTGACTGAGCAGGCGATTATGCAAAAGTGTGAATAACTAGTCTGCTTTTGCCACCTTTGCACAACCAAACCACACACAGACCTATACACAGGAATATACAGGATGCTTTTACTGATTAGCACCTCACACCAGGCTCACACTAATCAATAAAATCACAAAGTGTAAAAAAAAACACTTAGGGAAACTTTGCAGGCTTCTAGGGCCACAGCGGCACATTAAAGTGACGGTTGAGAGCCGCTGGTGGGGGGGTGGGGAGCGGGTGGGAGTAGCTGCTCACCCACCGAGACCGATTCGATTCACATTTCAATACACAAACAGCAAACGGATGCATCTTGATACATTTATAAATAACCAACGGATCGATACGACTTAATCTATGTCTGTCTAATACGACTTGAGGCAGCGACACAAGGAAATAATTCAATACATGGCTGATATACATTTCCACTCTATTTCCACTATTATTATGAGAGAAGGGATTCAAATACCTGGGACGTGGTCGGAAATATTATAAGATGCCGTTTAGAATCGGATTCTTATTCGTACATTTCCAACAAATGTGCGAATATTGTTGTAAATATTGTTGGAATGTGAGAACACAGGTCAATATAACATTGGTCTAATCGTTTTTGGGACATTTTGATGAATAATTGTTACATATCTCGTTCGGTGCCTGGAGGCCACATGAATCAATCAAAGAGACCGAATGTTTGCCATCTTTAAATCGAAAGTTGAAATAGTCGAAATACAGTTATAATTACATCAGACGCTGAGCCGTAAACTCCCCATCACCTCTTTGAGACATTTTCGCAGCAATAATATCTTGAGGGCAGGAGGACAGGCTGATAGTCAAATGGTTCTCCTGTTAAATTGTTATCAAGCGGCTTGATAAGCTCAGCCTCGGGCCCTGGGAGATTAGCAGAAGAACAGCAAGACTAATCTCAACTCTGATAGCATCAGCCTAGAAACTTACAATGAGCAGAACAACAGGAGCAGCAAGTTTACTGAGTCGAACTGTGGAAGTGAAAAAAACCTAGAAATGTGGTGTTCAGCTGTAGAAAGTTCAGATTGAACATTTAAATCTTTACTTCCACGTGTGAGGTCTTTGATGGACGACTTCCACGTTTCACTGAGAGTTCAGTCGGATGTTCTGATTCCTCCGTGCGTGCATGTTAACATTGTTTAAACAGGTTTAATTACTTGTCAATGAGAAAACTGGCAAATGATTCATTTATCGCTCGTCCTTGAAGAGGCAGCGCATTTCGATTATGCTTTTGATGCCTCTGTGTTGAGAGTCTTTTGGGGAGGGAGTGTTATTAAGCGGAGTTTTATGTTGACGCGCAGATTCAGGATCAGCGAGCGGCGCCCCATTAGCCACCTGTCGCACATCGGCTCGTTATGCCCGAGCGATAGAGTTCAGTCTACGTTGAAATTCAATCAACATTACCTGCACTTCCCTTTAAGTCCGTAATCATTGTCCTACGATGTCAACACTGGAATTGAGGGATAGGCGGTTGTTCACCTTTCATTAGAGAGGTACAGAGAGGCAGGCTGTCCATCTCAGATCCCAGCACCCCCCCGCTAACTGGGCCACCTGGAAGCTCCTTTGATAATAACAATAACAAAAACAGCTTTGTGAATACAAGGCAGCTGGAAAAGCCGCCATTACCGACACCAGGAAACACAGAATCCCCAAGGTCAGAGAAATCTAGGCAGGGCCACGGAGATGAGGCGGGGGGGGGGGGGGGCAACAATGCAAACAAAAACAGCAGCTGTGGATCCTCGGAGTCTGATCAACGACCGTGGCCGTTTGCTCGGCCCACCGGCCGGCAGCACCGCGGCGAGGAGCATTTATTACTCGGCCGCAACGTGCGATTAATGAAAAATGGCCGCCACTCATTAGCATCCACTGACCCCTGCAGATTGCAATAATTGGCCATGCCTCCCATTCGTCACCCTTGGTCAAAGCGAGCCTCTCAGCAAATCGAGTGACATGATCTGCAAATCTACTGCCGGCTCTCACTCGGTAAACCATGTGTGAGGGTGTGTGTGTGTGTGTGTGCGAGGTGCTACTCAGTCAATGGGAACTTCTGGTGTGAAGCAGCAGCGACAGCACATATACTTGGAAATTCAAATTTAATTAATTGGATTTGAGTCGATCCTTTGTCTCTATTCTTTAATTAGGGTTATTATATTCTTACACTGATTGTGTTCAAATGCTGTCAGACATGTCATCATCTTCACCTTTTGAAAATCCAAAGATATATTAGCAGTTTTTTTATTTGTATTAGATAACTTGACACTTAAACCTTATCACAAATAGGTTATACATTTATACACATTAAAACAAATACCAGATCAGAACTATTTGATCAAGTTATTTCAGATATTCAAATTCAGGGTCGATCTCTGCAGACATGGTACCTGGACTCGAACATTTATGAGAACACGTTGTGCTTTTGGCTCCTGTGTGAACATCGTCAATATGCACGACGTGTTATTACCTGGATGTCAACAGAGCTGTATGATCTTCTTCATGGGAACTGTCATTGCTCTTTCGTCTATATCTTATGAACTGCATGCATCCAGAAAACAGCCTGCAAACTCAAAAGGCAGGTGTGTGGTAGTTAATGCATAAATGAGCTGGAACACATATGTACAGAATTGGATACACGTCCAGTTTTATAAATATATTTTCTGCAGAAACCTGAAGGTGACTTCTTTCGATTAAAAGTCGTCCCATGTTTCACCTGTTGAATGTTTTAAATGTGACCCAGCAGCAGAAATGCTCATTTTGAATTTGCAGTA
Organism: Pleuronectes platessa; assembly: GCF_947347685.1. NCBI lineage: Eukaryota > Metazoa > Chordata > Actinopteri > Pleuronectiformes > Pleuronectidae > Pleuronectes > Pleuronectes platessa. The sequence goes on from NC_070646.1 coordinate 5,216,738, forward strand.
ATTTGATACATCTTTGATGATACAGCATCAGCCGGCTGCACATCGGGGAGTCGGGGTGAGATCATTAAGGAAAAAATTAAATATAGTATCATTACATTATATGCACATGCAAAGGTCGGCAAATTGAATTCTGAGGAGGAATGACAGACTCCGCCAGTGAGAAAAAAAAAACACACTCTTACAGCAGAAGATAAATATATTCAAAGGCTCCTGCTGAAAAAATGAATTAGGAGTCTGAAAATCTTAATGTTTGAATCTCTTAGTGGGTCATACTAAATTTTAAAATATTCTCATCATCCACCTTAAAAGATTCCAGTCTAGACGGATGTTTAATCGCCATCTTCCATCCCTCAGCGTGCCCCCCCCTCTCACACACAGACTTTGACAACCCTGACCTACACTGTTTGAGCGGCAGGGCAGGAAAACATACTTCCAAATTACTTCGAGTCGGGCCAACGTGCAGGTTTCGACTTTAAATGTCACCCAAGTTTCGGTTCGAAGTGCACGTTCTAATTGTGCGACGTCGAAAGTCAAACCGAGATGTGGTTGTGTGTTGATTCTACGCACAAAACTCTGTGTTTCCCCGATAACTCCAAGGCCCCTCCACCGACGGATCAAGCACACGCCCTCTTCAGGAGGATAACCTGGTCTATTAATTAGCAATTCCTCAGAATGGCCGGCTGCCAAAATGAAAGAGCTCCTTTGTAATCAGGCCTGAGTAGTTAAACTGTCGGTGGCCGAATGGCGCAGTAAAAAAAAACTAAAAACGAATAAAGATCAATGGCAGGGTTCCAGGTAATTACCAAATAAAAATACGGCACAGCTCAGTGTTTTTTTTTATGATTAACGACACACAAACTAAGCCTGTTCCATGTCATAGTGAACTGCTGCTGCAATAAGTATCTGTAATGTCTGCTTCTTGTATCTTAACCTGCGCTTCCATCCATCTTCTGTTTGTCACGCCATGTGTTTAAGACTTCACTGTTCAACCTGTTTAACCCGGCCTCCCCCGGATGCACAGAGAAACACACTCTGAACGCACACGGTTGAAACGGATGACGCCTCTGAAATCATCTAAAGGAAAACGTGGTGTGAAACGAGTCCGCTATTTACAGTGAGTGACATGATTGCACCCTGGAGGAGTAATCCACAGATCTGCATCGCAGTGTATATGATCAACGCCTCTTCTCAACATTTTGCAAGTGTTGGATGTGTGTGAAGGCGAGAGGTGGGTGGATGGATGGATGAGCGCAGGGAGCGACTTGCAGACAAGAGAGTGGAAATGTGAGAGGGCGAGAGAGGACGTCTTAGATGTCCTCTCCATCTAGTCCATCCACGCCGGCCTTTGTAAACGACAGGGCTTTGACACACAGATAGAAAACAAAGATCCCCCTCGGTTGTGTTGCTAAATTATGGAAAGTCCTAATTCCAAATGTTTAAAAGGGACTTGAAAGAGTGAGAAATCACATCCGAACATCGCTAATGTGATTCCTTCATAATTCACTACAAAAGCATTTATCTCGGTTGATGTTCAATGGCAGTTTCTGAAACTGATAAGTGAATATATTAGATTGCTCCATAAAAGTGTCCCAGCGAAGCGAGGCCTCAATATTTCAGTCTGAACGTCTCCAGCACTGATCTGATTTCCATGCGCACACGCTCACTTCCTTCTTTGATAATAATGCATGAGGTGCTTGTGAATGCAGTAGATGGTGTTTATACATCCTCTCAAGATTCAAGCTTACATGCGGCACACATGTGATGCATACGTAGCTCCATAGCTCCTGGTCTCTTTATTATATGATACCTGCAGTTAGGTAACGTGACAGGGATGCAAACTATTTATTTTTGAAGGGGTTAAAAGAATGTTCTAAAATGCAGCAGTGAAATTGGTTTTAATATCACGTTTATTATTACATTTAGGAAAAAATCAAATCTACCTTATAGCATTGAACATCTCTCATATCGCCACCTAGTGTTTTAAACCGTCTTCTATCGTAAAGTCAACCATTTGGGATTGTCTCCATGTCATGACATGTATTTATATCTATAGATATAGATATAGATATATATAAAAAATGTTAACACCCTTTATCTCAGGTGGGCAGCCCCCTACCACCAGCGACCTCTCCAGAGTGGGAATGTGTAGAGCCGTGCTCATTTTCAAATCTGTGCAGAAAGTAGCACGTCCACCATTCGGAGACGTGCCCCTTCCTCTCCTGCTCCTCCTCTCAGTCACAGCTGCTCCTTCGGGACAGACATGTCTTTTGAAGTCGAGGGCTTCTCGCCTGCGGAGTTTCCCGGCAGCCAAGACCGAGGCTTCCTTTGACAAGGCCAAGCCACACCGGCGCTGCGTTCAAAAGGCCCGTTTCTGAACCTCCCGTGAGAGGCACTTTAACCAAAACTTCGGGGGGGAAGTTACACTTTAAAGGCATTGGGGTATGTAAGTCCCGGTATGCATTGAGTAAACAGCAGGGACAGCATTTTAAAGGTTGTAGCCTGTAGAATTTAGTTTGGTGGTTTAGTCTGTCCAATCTGGACTCCTGTAAATAACATGGCGGCCTTCGTGGAGAGAACCCGCTCCTGATCTAAATATAAAGTATTTCAATATAAAAGGCCCATTCTAGGGTAAAGAAACATCACTCACAGCAAGTGTGTCTCCGGTGTGCATACAGGAAGGTAACCATAACGTTTCATTGATCATTTAAATGATCAGAGCAGAATACACAGGCTGACATGACCTCTGTGTGTTCACCGTGTGACAACAAGATCACCAAGCCGGCTGTTAGACATCAAGCTGTGCGCTCTGAGGTTATATCTCTCTGAGTAATATCACAAGCTTCTCCCTCCGCTGCTGCTTAATACTAAATCAGTACCAGGCTGCTACCAGCAGGCAGTCAGGTATTTTATTCTAATATCAGTGCACACTTCACTGTGGAGTCTCCTGATATCAAAAGGCAGGTTCAACGTTTCGGGGGATGCAATTATTTGGTTTCTCTCCCAGAGGTAGACAAGTGGATCGAAAGGAATCCAACTTGTCTACGGTAAGTATGCAGTGGAAGGGTTTAGCATCAAACTTAGAAACCGTGGACTGTTTATAAAGATGGACAACATACATCCCCACTTCCTCCCTCTATCCAGCAATGAATCCTAACCCCCCTTTTGGAGCCGGAAGGAAGCTTGCTGCAAAGTCCCACTGATACTCATCGACCAATTACTACTTCATTTGTGCATGAATTTGGACTTTTTAAATTTCTCCCATCTGCTAACATGGAGGAGGCAGAGTTTATGGTCTATACTGCAGCCAGCCAACAGGTGGCAATCAAGATGCTAAGGCTTCACTTTTGAGGAGTAATCATATCATCGTGCTAAAAGAAACACAAACTTAGCAGATAGTCCCCAAGTCTCCAGTTTTCCTATTTATATATATATTATACATCTTCTGTTATTGTTGTTGTATTTGGTGCTTGTCTTTAAAAAACAATGTCCTACATAGTAACATACCCTTATATATGTTTGTATAAATATTAATATGTTTAATTCTCCTTTCAATAATAATATAAAACTTAAAGTAATCATGTCGCCCGGCCTCTGGTCAAACACATCTTAAGCTGAGGAATCGAAGCTTTACATAATTTTTAATTCAATGCACAGGAATATATTAATGCTGGTGACAAATGTAAGGGATTCTTAGCGCTCTGACTAAAAGCAGCAGGGTGCACGTCTTGCTGCCCTCTTATATCAGAGGAGGTTGCCAGACAACCAGCTCCCAGTCAACGATGCTGCTCTTAGAGGTGGTGAAAGCTCCAGAGCAAATCTAGTAAATGGTGTGTTGCTATAGTCTCAATTTCTGCCTGCGGCCAGATTTCCCATCCCGGCTGCAGCTCAATATTTCATGTCAGCAGAGTGGTTTTTGTGCAAATCTCTGGGATGAAGTAAATAGGTGCATTTCCCCGACGATTCTTTGATGAAGTACAAACAGGAATATCTCACGCACGTATAAAAGAGAACAGATCCTGCACTTGCTCCGCCGCGGTTCCCTCAAGCCGTGTTTGTTTGTCGGATTCAAATTGAGGACATACAATCAGTGCAGAACCTCACACATTGAGATCCAGGGCCACAGCCTCTCATTATCTGCACTATACACGGATGAAACCAGATTTATCAGGCCTCCTCTTCTCTCTGCTTCCACCACCAACGTTCCTATTTCCCCACGAGACATCCTGGCTGAACCGCTTCCTCTCACTCTCCTCAGATGGTTTCAGCGTCTCGTCTTTGTTTGCATCCGCGGACTCACTTGAATAACAACATTGGTCTTCTTTTTTTTTTTGCTGGACTAAATGTGTGCAGGTTACAGGGTAGGGGGGGCGGGGGGGGGGGGGGGGGGGGGGGGACTACTTAACCCAGAGTGGATACAGGTAGCAGTTGCTATGGCAGCGACACCGCCTCATACAAAAGGGCTATTGTGCTTTGACTCGATTTTTTTTCCTCTCAGCAGATCTGCATTACTTAGAAATTAGTTTTTAATACACCTGTTCCAGGAGAGAATACAATGCAAAACCAGTTATATAACACTGAGTCTAAAGGGCTCTTTTGATTGGGGTAGGTGAACATTAGTAATTAGTCAAAGCCATTTGTCAAAGAATCATTTCAAGGCTTCTTACGGATTCACAGCAGCAGCAGCAGCTCGACCTGAGCCACTGAGCTGCTGCTTTTTCCCTTTTTTGTTTCTCCGAACCTCCGGCTCTCTTCAGCCAGCGCGAAATCTCTGCTTCCTCCTCAGTCGAAATCACAGAGAGAATAAGAGAGGTCGAAAACAAAAGACGTGTTGACTGGCACACTGGAATTCAGCCAACCTCTAAAACTCAAAACTTAAAAGAGCTCTTCGTGTTTGGCCAGATGAAGAGCATTGGCTGGGGAAATTATTTGTTTCTGCCGAGGGGACATGTTTGAACAGGCATTTCCAGCAGTGGAGCTAAAACACTCGACATTTCCGGCATGTGGTTGTAACGGTGGAGCTCAGAATACACCCCCCCCCCCCCCCTCCATTAAAACTGTGTTTTAATGGTGCGTATGACTCTGGTAATAAGCAGCTGTCGGATAAAGACTAATATTGAGTTACTGCATCTCAAGAATGCATCTGTCACAGAAAACATAGAATTAAGAGAGAGGTATAGGATGAAGCCTGGATTATCCTGGAAGTAACGAGGGCTACTTACATCACAGTTGTAAAAAGTCAAACTAGATTTAATGTCAGACTCTTGTACATGATTGAGGCCCGGCGAAGGGCTCACCACTTGACGCGTAATCGACGCCGATATCCGGGACGATAACATTTTAAACAAGTCTCATCCCAGTTCTGCACAAATCCATCTGCCAGCTTTAATACATTTCCCTTCTCCTCTTTAGAGAAACACTTCCTGCTCCGAGATGAGACGCTGTGTGGGAGGAGAGAAATGCAGGTGCAGACGATGTGGGCGGCCTCCGAGTGCAACCTGTTGCTTTAGAGCGTAGACATGTGAAACCAGGAGGACGCGCGGAGACACCGAGGCCCAGCAGCCCTCTTATGAAACCATAATCATATCCACTAGATCTGGATTTCTATTTGGGTCTCCCCCTGCAGAATTGAAGTCCACTAAACGTGTCTGTATCATATCATATCCTTGGTTTAAAGTCCGTAGAAAGTCAGGAGAATTTGATGTGATGATGATGATGATGAAGATGTCAAGAGAGTTGGTCCTGATAAGAGCTGCTCCACCTCTCGCCTGAGTAATGCGGAGGATTTGATGCGCATGAGTGAAAGGCAAAGTCCGGATAAAGGGTTGCACCAAATTCTCCAGACTTTCCCCCGTGGGTCATGTCTGAAAACGGCTCACATTTAATGCTAATCTGTCCGGCAGCTTTCAGTTTGTTTGTAATCCTGCTCAATGACGGACAAACAACAAACCAACCAAAACATCACCTCCTTGGCGGAGGCAATAAGCTCAGGTGACCTGTGCTGCAGGGCTCCACAACCCCCGTATTACAGCATCTGAAGGGCAGCAGCAGCACCTCCCCTCTTCCTCTCCAGCCCTGAAAAAAAAAAAACGACCCTCAAGGGGCTGAAAATAATCTAATTCGTCCAGTTCAATCACAGCGGATGAGGCTAAAGAACCAGCGATGTGGCTGAGCTCTGTCGGGCACCCGGCAGCCGTGTGCGGGGATCATGAGGCTTTAATGCCATTATCTCGCTACAAAAGGTAACGACGGCCAGAATGGTTATTTTGCCGCCACATTGCACACACACACAAGATGCAACCACAGAGAGGATCCTCCCAAAATCACTCACATTGTGTTACGACAGCAGCCGAGACGATCGGGGGGGGGCGAGCATCTCCACGAGGAAACGGCTCTCTACGTCGAGCTCTGATGAAAAAATATACTCTGCTTCCTCAACCACGCACAGGAGCTAATACGCCGGTGAGGGCTTCATATAGCTGCTTAGCTAACAGATGGGCTTTACTCCTGCAATGACAAATATCTTTGAGGTCACTCATTGGTATTCCTTGTACTGCTCTCAGCCATGATATCAAGCTCCATGTTTTTTTTTTCTCCCTGCAGACCCTGCATCACCGCTCTCACCTCTCACTGGGCCCTGCAGCGGTGTCTGTTCTTTCTCCTAAACTGGAGGGTTTGCAGCAGGTGACTCCTGCGTGAAGTTTGAACAACACAATAAAGAAGAATTACTTGTAACTTAAAACAACTCTTGCTGTCACTTTAAAAGCCATGGATCTTTACCCATAGACGCTTCGTGTGTCTCCGCTCAGTTTGATTTGCACTACTAGACGTGATTAATAACTGAATATGAAAAATATATTTTACTTTCAACAAATTGGACTCACACAGTAGCTTGGCGTCATTTACACTTGTCACTGCAAGGGTCTCTCACCTGAATACAACCCATATACAATTCAAATACATTTTCATCTAGATATTTGCTGAACAAAATTGGCTCCACCGGCCAAATCACAAATCTGATTGCAATCTATTTTGGTTTTTGTGTGGGCTCCATGCTAATCCTGTGCCCTTTAGTGATTTAATAGCGATAGCATTCCTTTAGATGTATCTTGGATGGTTGGTAGCACATGGCTGTTAAAAAATCATTGAAATTCGAAATGGGCCTGTGCCTCTTTTCCAGTCGCTTTAGTGTAATTTCAGGCTAAAATGATTTGCTGTTATCGCCAGGGGCCGGCCTGGTGGAGGCTACATGCTTCCTGTATAGCTGTTGCTAGTCAAACTTAATGTATGTGCATTCACAATCCTTTCAGCATCAAACTTGACCACCGCTGGAGGAGGTTTCAATCAATCTCAAGGGCCTGTTGGATTGGCTTTCCCCTCGTTTGTTCCAATACAGCTTTGCACTTTACCCACGACACACGGAGTGACCAAGTGCATATGGGCTCAAAGCTGTTCACCCGACAGTAATGACATTACTGGTGTTGAGCAGAAAATTGTCACATTTCACGCTCCTGACAGAAAAACCTGATGGATGTGATTGTTATTATGTGTTCACCAGATGGAGAGGAACACGAGGAAGGGTTTCTACTGAAGTGTTAGAGGACGAGAACACAAACCAAAGAGAAATACTGCAATGGTTTTGTTTTTTTTCTTTCTTTTCATTCACGAGACTTCCCATTGAAATTTTTTATTCAAAATTTTTTCAATTTTGGTTGAGGCCAAACAAACCGTTGAATGAAAAAAAAAATTGAGAGTGCTTCAAATCAAGGGATATTTTTTCCGAGGGTCCTGCTTTATTTAATCTGACAATTTTTAATATTTCCAAGTCTCTTTTAAACTGTCAAAATTTCATCCAGTTTGTGTTACACGACTCTACTGAGCTCTGTGTTAGAATTGCATTGGCAGTTACAAAAACCTATATGGTGGAATTATTTCTGCAGATAAGGGAAAGTAAATGTAACTAGAAGAGCAAGTGGAGAGCACATATTTTATCTCCTTATTGTTATTCGATCAGGTTTCACAACTAACACGCTATTCTTTTTATTTTTATTAAAGAAAAATATACCAAAACACCTTTTCTGGCCATTTTAACGAAATATCGCTCCCTTTATTCAGATCTCCTCTAAAATTGAGTTCTTCCTTCCACTCTCACTATTTCTGTTCATGGACAAACAAACTGTAATGACACATGAGGCTCATTTCCCCCTCTCATTGCAAAATAGGTATGATCTACTGATAGTGTGATGATGCTTAGTGCTTTTTACCCATGGGAAGAAACTGTAATCACACCAAACCAAACCAAACCAAACCAAAGCCCGACACTATTCCCTTCAGCCTCACCACCAGATTACACAGCTTAGTTAAATTGATTTATGACACAGTAATATCTGTACCGGCAATCTCAAACAGCCAGTGGCACTGGTCAAAAACCATCGTAGCCATCACCGACCATCTGGAATCTCAGTCATTTTACCTTCGACGGTGTTCAGCTTCAACAACCTGTCGTATTTCCAGCCACAGAGGAAATGAACACTTGTTAATGTCAGAGCTTTGGCTACATAATCCTTTTTGATCTGTTAATTAAAAAAAAGAAATCCCATTGTATTGTTCAGTTGAGACCTGAGAGTGTAGCAACACTGGTGGAGGTTTTCCTCCCAACAATCCTTTTTGTTAGTCAGACAAAAGCAGGGGAGGCGGAGGAATCAGAGATATCTTCTCTGCACGGATTGTGAATGATGACATTGACCTGGTGAAACCTCGTGAATCGTTTGAATATCTTGCTCTTGAGCTCAAAGCAGAATTAACAGTGCGAGTCCCCATTACTTCTGAACACTCAACAAGGTGTTTGTCACTATTTCTACAGGAATTCTGAGAGATGAGATCGAGGACTGGAGATTGGAGACCTGAATATTAAAATTATTAAATTTCCCTAAAGTTACGGATCTTGATAATTTACTGGACGGCTTGAGTTCAGGTTTAAACATCGGTCATGTCTCACTGTGTAATTACATACACTTCTTTTTTTGAAGCCAACCAAATCTTTCCAAAGACTAAAAGAGAAATTTTGTACTTCTGTTCAAAGGACATGCTACAAATTCCCTGCAGTGCTTTTTCATCTCTGTTGAGTTCTGCTGCTCCACAGAGCTGAATTGTCAGAATCCCCCCCATGGTTAAACAATAAGGTATTTTGTTACATTTCTGTGTGTTTCATTTGAATCTTTGAAAACCATGAGATATAAATATTGTGGTTCCAACCAAAAAACATCCATCTCAGTGCAGTTTCCATTTCTCCTCTCTCCTGCCTCTCCCTGGAAATTGAACAGATCAGTCAGTCAATCAGAAGAGAGGCTCACATCGCTGAGGCTCGTTTCAGTGCAAATAGACTGCTTTTCTCAAAGAAAACAATATCCTGGAGGAGTAGTGCCACTGAGGCGTTAGAACATGAAACCGCTCAAACTAAAATAATCACCGACCGCAGACTGGACCTGATTGGTTTCCTGGTAGACCCAAGCACAGGGTTTCATACGATTGACAAGGACATCCGAAGCATCATCATGCACCTTCTAAATGTGTTGAACTGGTTCAAGACAAACAGCAGGGAGAAAGTTTCATGTCCAACCTGGAGTTCGTAAGTGTGTATATATACATGTGCATATTATGGACTGTCTTTTGGTAATGGATGGAGCAATCGTTTTTGAGGAAGAAATTGGAATCATATTTATCGGGCCTAAAATTAAAGTGTTAAATAATCAACCATGGATTAAATCTCTGGTTACAAATCTCATATTATCTTAGATTCAAATCTGTTGGTTTAGATCAAGATAAGTGATAAATGAAAAGCCTTAGCTGGAATAGACTTTATTTATTGACTAATTTCTACAGTGAAAAAAAGATAAAATCTTTAAGATAGTTATGATTTAAAAACTGTAGTTTCTTCAGTGTAAGGAAAATACAGCCTCCTTTTGTTCTATGTTATGGGTAAGTCGGCTTTGGATGAGATGAGAGCACAAAGGCTGTCAACGTGTTGCCAGCACAACAGTGAGAGTTGCAGTCAGCTTCGCCCACACGGGTCAGCAAAGTGTCTAGAACCGACTCCAAGGTCAATTACGACTGAGGCTTTCCACTCGTCTGAGGAAACCGATATGTGGAAGTGGCCGCTGCTGTTTGGAAGTAGTATTATTAAGTGGTAGCAGGGAAAATGAGATGAGAGTGGGGGGGAGGGGGGGGGGGGGTATATTCTACTTATATAGATGGAAGGGATGGTGATCAGTAATCATAGAAGAGTGTGTTACCAAGTAATTTAAGACCGGAGATACGGTTTGTAGTCCAGCAACAGGCGCTGACAAATCTCTCTATATATATGTTTTTAATATTAAATCACTATGCATATGTTAGGTTGTTATTTGTAGGAGCATTTTGTTCATTCAAATGCCAACTTCACATAAACAGGGGATTTGCATTCACATTAAACACAAGGTCACAGAAATCATCAGAGTGGGTAGAGTACACGTCTATTTACTATCTCTTCAATATGAAAAACCTCAAGTTCCAAGGTAATCAAAAAATCCTTTGACTCTCAAGAGAGGCAGATGCAGAAGAGAAATGGGCAGATTAGTATTTGTTTTTGTCCAAGTAAAAGACAAACCATTGTTTCCAGTTTGTGGGAAACATGCAGCTGAACTGGAGGAGCTGCAGAGACAAATGCTTTTAGATTGAGTCAAACCTAAAAGTGAAGCAGGAAGGATTTGTGGCAATCGAGCTGAAACATCCTTCAGAAGCAGAATCTGGAGATGATTGCCTCGGTGCCAATGAGGAGCTGGATCAAACTACGTGAAATTGTCTTTATCTCGATGTACGAGCACAGAGCAGATACTGACTTGGAACAAGATATAGGGGAAAAAATGCAGAACAATGATTTGCATGGTTATTCTTTGGCGTGTGATGAGACAACATACATGACAAACACCGGCCAAGTTGCCATGCTTGTGCCAAGTTTACTACAAGAGTAACTATTCTCCTTATGAGCCATATCAGCCGTAAACCAGCTGCGGCTATCAGCATCATCATCATTACCATCTGACATCATATAGCTCCCCAAAGAGAAGCAGTTCCAGCCTTTGCTTTAGAGGCCAGTTTGATATGTGTTCAATTATTTAGTGGATTATGTTGGTGCATAAAGTTTAAAATGCCCCTTAATAGGAAATATTATCCTCCGCTGCTATAAGGCTCCAGGATGTAGTCAAGTCTTTCAAGATTAAATAGCTTCTATTTTTTACCCACAAAAAGGTTTCCAAATAAAGAACCCCCCCCCCCATACAGGACATGACTCACACATGCTTGAATCTGACATTTACAATTTTGATTTAGGACGTCCTCCATACACTGCATGAGCCTTGACGATATGACCCCAGTGTGATGAGGAGGAAGAGGAAGGTCACAGATTTGTTTCAAAGCAAATAGAACCTGAAGTGACATATCTGGTGCAAAAAAAAGCAATTATACTTCCCACACAACATATTTCTGCATGAGCCTCGAGAGCGTTCAGCGTTATTGGTTGAAAAATTGGGGCATTAAATCAGAATTGAACATCAACATATGATTGTGGCCATTATTGCCTGGATTCTCCGGTGAGACAATCTACTTTTAGATGGTGTTTCATCAAGTTTGCTGTATTAATATGTCTCATTAAGAACACTAAATATAGAAGCAGGCAAGACAAAGAGCAGAGGAACAGAAAGAGACATGACATTCTAGGATTGTTTCCAATGGATACTGACAATAATAACCAGGCTCCAACTCTGAAGAAATCTGTATTAAGATTAAGATGCATTTATTTGTCCCAAACACATGCACAGGCACACTCATGCAGGTAGGGACATTTAACCTCTGCTTTTGACCCATCTGGTGCAGGACACACAGAGCAGTGAGCGACCATGTACGGCGCACAGGGAGCAGATGTTGGGGGAGTAAGGTGCCTTGCTCAGGGGCACTAGACAGGGTAGGGAGAATCCTCTTGGATTTTTGGACAAATCAATCCAGGTTCGTCTTTTTGTTGTTTCTCCGTGGAGTCGAACCAGAGACCTTTTCTGCCCATAGTCCAAGTTTCTGCCACTAGTCCACCGCCTCAATAATAGTCACTTATTGTCCATGAGTCTGTGGCTTGTAAAAAAAGAAAAAGAACTGATCCCTCTCCTCAGCAGACATGTTGTGTCCTGGCTGACACAGCATGGCTGCAAACCACCACACAATACACATGCCAGCAAGAGTTAACACATCTCCGAGACACCATTACGGAGAGAGGACAGGAGCACGGGGCTCAGGCACACCAAGGTGCTGCAGGGTCTTTATACGTGTCTCTGATCACATCTGCTGCTCACCAGCACGACCCACATGGTTGCTCACCTGATGGCTTGTTTTTGTGCCTCTGAGGTGCCGCATTGTGCTCGCTGACCAGACACCTCTTTTCTACCTGTTGTGAACGCAGGAAGCAAACAGGAGAACGTGTGCGTCTGACCCACGCATACAGAGCAACTTGACAGGAGACAGGAGAAAACAAGTTGGTGAATCAAAGCTAAATCGTAGAAGTTAAACGTGAGATGCCTCATAACGACGAAAAGAGATCCAGACATTTCAAACGATGTAGCTGTCACTGCCCACGTGCTTATGCTCATTGGCTACGCTGCCTCCCAAAGGTTTCCAGTGTTGACGTGCACAATCACAGATGAAAGTTACCCAGAGAACAGACAGAAGGCTCCGTCAGTTTCCATTCACATACAGTATCTAACGTTGGGTATAAATGAGCCTTGTTGCCTCTCGCACAATTAATTTCATATCTCTGGCTACTTGCAGATCCTGTTGGAGCGCAGCATTATTTCTGCTAGTGAGCACATCAAATTCTGCTTAATATTTCATAGAGGAGACGGACTGACAGACACTCGTGCTAGGAAAGTCCCACATGCCTTTCTCCAATATCTTTAGCAGGAACATGCTAAGTCTTCTTCACTTCCGGTGCATTAACTAGGCTTCCTAATAATCTTCAGTGGTTGAAGAAATCCAACATAATGTCAACTAGGATTTTACCATCGTGGAGAAGCAATAATTCATAGAGTTCCTGAGTGAAATGCAGCTGCAGTGAACACAAGGCTCCTCGCTGCAGCTGCACTCTGCCTCCTCCAGTCACCTCACCTGGCAACCTCTTCACCGCCGGCACATATGGAAAGCTTGAAATAAATGCAAAGCGTGGGAATAAAGCCACAGAACAGATTTGCCCACAATCAGAGGGTTGTTGTTGCGATTCACCGTAAATAATCCGCAGGTTCATTTCCATGCATCAGCTTCCACGAGTTCCTTTTGCATCGAACATTTATTATTCAACGCGAGCAAGTCAAGGCTGGAATGTGAGGCTGAAACACACATGCACATTTCCAGGTGGACCTTTTCCGCAGGTGTGCCTTTGCATGGTTTTAATGAACCTGATTATTTTTTTGGCGCACATCACTGGCTTCTGAGAACACGCACACACATTTGCTCTGGATCCTGCACAGTGCTTTAGGAGTGAGGCTGCTTTTATCAATGGACGGTAATGAGCACGAAGGGGGAGCGTGTTAGAGTTACACCCAAATCCATTTTACACTCTGGAGAATAATTTTTATATGATTGTGCTCCGACTGCTAACTTCATGCTATTCTATTCTATGGTCATTTACAGTAACTTTCTATTACAGGGTCCAGCAGCAGCAGTAACCAGCAGCCATTCTAATGAGAAGAAATAAACTCAGTGCAAAGTGAGACATGGGCATTACATGGCTGCGACCACTTAGGCCACGAAAGGTTAGAGAGAGTGGCCGGGGAATTATGCTAATATCATGACTTGGATTAAATGTCACACAATAACAATAACCTTCAGCAAATATCTTGTTACGTTTTGACATGAGGGGGCTCATCGTGTGGAGGGACGACATCGTCTGTGGCCTTTTAATTTGATTGAGACTGATGGTTGGTGTATGGGAGCAGGAGCCCTGGACTCAGAGGTGCCCCTTTCCTGGTCACCCAAATTAATGTCAAGTTGATTTTGCAACAGGGCAGCATGGTGGTGTAGTGGTTTGCTCTGTTGTTTCACGGCCTCACAGCACCAAGGTTCTGGGTCTTTCTGTGCAGAGCTGCCCCCCCCGTGCCGAAACAAGTTTCTTCTGGCTACTTTCAGCTTCGTATCACAGTCCAACTACAGGCTGGATAGTAAATTGGTGACTCTGAATTGCCAAAGGTGGATGTGGGCGTGATTGTTTGTCGACCAGCCAATGTTTTCAGGTTGTAGCCCATCTTTCTTCAGGGTCATCTGGGATAGATTCTCGATGGACGGAACCTGTTTACCCTGATGAATCTCTCCCCCTTTACTGCAGACATTAGATTGGACCAAAGACAATGTTTGAATTTGTTTTTTCAGCCGAACAGGAATGGTAGTCGTCGGCCCTCGTTTCTCTTTTGTTTTTTTTACATTTGTACAGTGGAAACTTGGGCCCTAGGGGTCTTTCCATCAAAACAATAACAGAAGGCCGAGTTTGATGATGTCGTGAAGCAACATGTGATCATGGGAGTCGATGAAAATCATGTTCACAGATGTATTAAAGTTTTATTCACGTTTATGAAGCAAACAGCAAAGACTAACCGTGACCCGTTATGAGTGAACAACACAAACAGTAGAAGGAGAAATAAACATAATTTTTACTGTAAATTACAGCAGCGACGGGCAAAGCAGATGTGGCGATTAATTGAAATGTCTTTTATAGTTTCAAGGTTGTGGTAAACATTCTGGATAATTTAAGAACACAAGTCAACAGAGTACATTAAATAGGTCTTGTTGTTTTGAGAAATTTTAATGAAGAGTTGTTACGTAGCACATCTTTTAAGAGCACAAGACCAATGTAATGAAACCTGCACTTTCACAATCTTAGCCTCGATATCCTTTCGCCTACCAGCTTTACTCCATCTCGGTTAAAACCACACTAACACCAGATATATCTGCGGACTCCTTCCAGCTTTTGACTTATTTATGCACACACATGTCCAGCAACTGCAACCCCCCCCACCACTCGATGTCACTGGTCACTCCAGCAGATGCTCAAAACAGTTTAATAATACAATAATATGGATCCGAGCCAGTGTTTCTCTGCTTCAAAGCTCAGCCTGGTCTAGTTATTCTCTCCGATCATGTAGGTCAGGCCTCGTGCAGAAATCATTCCCTTCTCATTTCGGGTCCATTTGAAATCAGGGCTAATGTAAGAGGAGTGAAGAAGCCTCGGTGAAAATAAACGGGAACTTATAATTTGGTTGCTTGCCTTGAACTGTTAATGAGAACAAAGTCAGTTTTACTAAGCAGATAGCCGCAACCCCAAACCTAGGAGGACTTTCCTTTGACAACCAGCCTGTTTTACATTATTCATCCCTTCCGAGGGTGTGTGTGCGCCCAATAACCTATTTTAACTCCCACAGTTTGAGTCCTGGATGTCTCGTTTTCTTGTTTTTCCATTCAGTATTCATATCAAAAACCCTCTACCCTCCCTGTGGACGCTGCAGTGCAAGTAAAAAGCCATTCACTGCCTTGTGTCTGACTTTCCCTCAAACTAGGTGAGACAAACTCGGATGCCCAGATGGAGGGGGAGGTCTCTGCTCTCCCTCAACGTTATTCCGTTGCAGGTAAAACAATATGCTCACCGTTGTGGCGCATGTGTGCAGGATATGCCGCCCAACAAATCACCATATTGAATGTATTTGTACACTTAGGAGGATTTAATTAGGAGAGCAGCTGAGCAGTTTCCTTTTCTTACCCGTTTTGTTTTCATTTGGATTCTGAATTGAAATCCTCCACATTTCAGGACTTTATAAAGTTTAAGTTAAAGAGTCATTTAGTTTCATTTGTTTTACAGCTTTTTGGGGATTCATACTTTAAGAATGCATTTCAGCTAAATTCAACTTGATGTGTTTAGTGTATTTTCTTTTAAAGTTATGCAACAGCTTTGAGCGTAAAATCTTGGGTGAGTTTAAATTAACTTGGAATGTATAACGGAAATAAAACTATTCTACGCCGTCTCTCTACAAGTAAGAAAAAGAGAACAGATGTATAACCTGTTTTCCATCCGGATGCTAAACCCTTCCTGTCAATCTGAAGCTGCCTTTCCACACCTGTCCACCAGCCGTCACTACCCGGCCTCCTGCGTCCCCTCACGTCACCTGACCCGCGCCGTAAAGACAACAGCTCTCTGTCATTTGTAAAGGATGGCACACACCGCTGTCACTTTGCTTTACGGCCTTTTTACCCTGAAGTGCCTGCCTCTTCACCACCGGCCCGCCTGCCTGCCTGCCTGCCTGCCTGCCAGGGCCCGTTTTTGTTTGCTTCCTTTCAAGATCTGTGATTCACTGTCTAAAAGATAAATAAAACCAATCTCCGTTTTTAAAATAAATAGAGCCGGATTTAGTCTTTGAGGGTTTGGCAACAATCAGAACTCCAACTGCTGCAGGATCCTTTTCTTGGAACTCCTGTATTATTTCTCGGTGTTTGATATACATTAGTATTCCTACACGTTGAAAAGTCTATTGTGCTCAATTGCTGAGCAAATTGCTCAATCAGCTGAGTGCAGATTGAATTTGCTCGTGACAGTGCGCGGTGTAAATATCCTGCTGGTGCATTTACCGCTGAGTGATGAGTGGGAAACGTATCATGTAGAAACATAGATGTGTGCATATACAGTGCCTTGCATAAGTATTCACCCCCTTTGGACTTTTCTACATTTTGTCATGGTATAACCACAGATTAAAATTTATTTCATCGTGAGTTTATGTAATGGACCAACACAAAATAGTGCATCATTTGGAAGTGGGGGGAAATATTACATGGATTTCACAATTATTTACAAATAAAAATCTGAAAAGTGTTGAGTGCATATGTCTTCACCCCCTTTACTGTGAAACCCCTAACAAAGATCTGGTGCGACCAATTGCATTCACAAGTCACATTTGCAAGTCACATAATTAGTAAATAGGGTCCACCTGTCTGCAATTTAATCTCAGTATAAATACACCTGTTCTGTGACGGACTCAGAGTTTGTTGGAGATCATTACTGAACAAACAGCATCATGAAGACCAAGGAGATCACCAAACAGGTCAGGGATAAAGTTGTGGAGAAATATGAAGCAGGGTTAGGTTATAAAAAAATATCCAGAGCTTTGAACATCTCTCTGAGCACCATAAAATCCATCATAAGAAAATGGAAAGAATATGGCACAACCGCAAACCTACCAAGAGGAGGCTGTCCACCCAAACTGAAGAGTCGGACAAGGAGAAAATTAATCAGAGAAGCAACCAGGAGGCCCATGGTTACTCTGGAGGAGTTGCAGAGATCCACAGCTGAGGTGGGAGAATCTGTCCACAGGACAACTAGTAGTCGTCTACTCCACAAATCTGGCCTTTATGGAAGAGTGGCAAGAAGAAAGCCATTGTTGAAAGGGATCCATAAAAAATCCCGCTTGGAGTTTGCCAGAAGCCATGTGGGAGACACAGCAAACATGTGGAAGAAGGTGCTCTGGTCAGATGAGACCAAAATTGAACTTTTTGGCCTCAATGCAAAACGCTATGTGTGGCGAAAACCCAACACTGCCCATCACCCTGAGCACACCATCCCAACAGTGAAACATGGTGGTGGTAGCATCATGCTGTGGGGATGCTTCTCTTCAGCAGGTACAGGGAAACTGGTCAGAATAGAGGGAAAGATGGATGGAGCCAAATACAGGGAAATCCTTGAAGAAAATCTGATGCAGTCTGCAAAAGACTTGAGACTGGGGCGGAGGTTCATCTTCCAGCAGGACAATGACCCTAAACATACAGCCAGAGCTACAAAGGAATGGTTTGGATTAAAGAATGTTAATGTCTTAAAATGGCCCAGTCAAAGCCCAGACCTCAATCCAATAGAGAATCTATGGCAAGACTTGAAGATTGCGGTTCACAGACGGTCTCCATCCAATCTGACTGAGCTTCATCTGTTTTGCCAAGAAGAATGGACAAACCTTTCCATCTCTAGATGTGCAAAGCTGGTAGAGACATACCCCAAAAGACTTGCAGCTGTAATTGCAGCGAAAGGGGGTTCTACCAAGTATTGACACAGGGGGGTGAATACTTATGCACCCAACAGATGTCAACTTTTTTGTTCTCATTATTGTTTGTGTCACAATAAAATTTATTTTGCACCTCCAAAGTACTATGCATGTTTTGTTGATCATACGGGAAAAAGTTTATTTAAGTCTATTTGAATTCCAGTTAGTAACAGTACATAATGGGAAAAAGTCCAAGGGGGGTGAATACTTATGCAAGGCACTGTATGAGAAATCACGCTGAGGCCAAGTGTTCATGACTGGAAAAGATCAGTGAAAGCTGATTCCACTCATGAGGGTTGAAAAATATTCATGTAAGCAACGCAAGAGAAGAAACTGGTGCTGTGTGTCGTCTCGTCACTGCCACACTGTATTTCCTTTACGGCTATTTTTAGATGCTGTATTGTCCACTAACAAGGTTTTTCAGCTGTGCGGCTTCAAACCGTCTGTAAATCTGTCAGCCATTGTCGTCCCGGCAGTGAGACACTCACACTCCACTCCTCCGACTCCCCTCGCTGCTGTGAACACATCGGAAACACAACCAGAGGCGTTTCATCGGCTGACGCGCGCTCAATGACTTTTCGAAGGGGGGGGGTCTGCGTCTCTGGCACAAAACGCCACGGACAATCGTAGACGTGACATTTCTGAGCCGAGCGTCTGAACCCCCCCCCCATCCATCAACACCCAAGAAGGGCCCCCTATGGCTCCTTGTTGTCTAACGCTCAGCGGGTGACTATGCCTCGCCGCTGACAGAAGATGGCCCTTTCTCCACTTGTTCGATGGTTATTTCATTTAAAGTGTCAATCCCAGACTGCACACACTGGTCGGAGTCAGGGAGGGGGGGGGGGGGGGGGGGGGCTTGTCACAGGTTTCTTTGATACATCAGAGGGTGTAGTTTATGGAACGGAGGTTGTCAGAGACCGAGAGCAGAAAGGAATACGGACGACAAAATGACCCCACAAGCTGAGACCTCACTGTTTGATCTGAGGAGGACAGGAATGCAAACGATCTAACAGGCTTTTAATTGTGTGGCGGTTGAAAAGAGGTCACGAGAGGTCGTGCTCTACAGTCTTTAAATCGAACTAGATGAACTCTAAACCGATAACAGGTTCAAGCGAATTGTAACTTCACAATAAAACCTTTAAGAGCTCTATAGCTTTGTCCCACATCCACTGGAGGACTAAGCATGACCTCCCTACACCGAGTGGTCCGTGAAGGCCAAGAAGAAATAAGATGGTGTTGTTGAGAATTTCTGTTTTACGTCCCCAGCTCTTACTGTGGCAGCTCGGCCACCAGCACAGCTACCGAGCTTTGTCCCCCAGTGAGCACTGGATCCGAGCTCAGGTTTTGCCTCAGCATTGGAACCTTTGTTGCTCGGGAATGGAAGGACACACTTTGAAGGAGCCAGCTTCAACCTCGGCCCCTGGATTGAGACACAGCTCATATGTTCGATGCTACCTTCAACAGTGAGCCGCTGCTCCCAGGGGTGAGATACAGGACTAATCCTGAGCAGGAATCGCAACAACAGCTTAAGTTGAGTGACGGCACGATAAAAGCATTTATCAATTCACAGGCCGACAACTTATCTCTAAACGTTTGAGCACCTTTGGTCCACGTTACAGTATAAGCTCTGAAGCATTCAAAAGTCCAGAGGCGGAGGCCCAGGGCTGCCTGCTGGGCCGACACAGGTTTGATACCACACAACGAGACACCATTTTTATCTTTTTTTGTTTAACGTAGCGCCACTAATCTGAATTACCTGCTTTTTCTGTATTGAGGAGCACGTACTGTACCACAGTGAACTCCCACTGAGAACTGCTTATGTTGAGAAGCTTGATGCCGTTGGAAGTAATATCTCTGCTCCTGTGTCTGTTTGCTCTTCTCTTTGCTGCACTCTGGATATTTGAACCATCTCCCTGCGTGTTTTCACCACAGCAGAACGTGTATAGTTTATATTGTGGTGCACAGAGCCACAGCCATTTGCATAAACAGTATACAAGGCTGTAAAGCGATTTTTATTATGTTAGGTCACAACCTTTAGCCATAAATCAGTGGTTTATATAGAACATTAGTTTAGATGTTGCTTTTTTTAATCACATATGAAACTCACTATAAAGAAAATGTTAAACATACCAGAAACTAAGGTTTCCAATTCAGATTTCGTGCAGATTCTTGAAAAAAAAAAAAGATGTCATGAGTGAACTAAAAGCATCTAGAATGCTGGATATCATATTTCAAACGCACCTTCCCTTGCACGACCTGGTAATCTCCTCCGGTTCCAGTTGAAGTGCAACGGTGAAACCTTCCAATCTCTTCTTTTAATTTTCAGTCTTTTGAAATTAGAAAGTCAGTCAGGCAACTCGCATGCGGAGGAGACGACTGCGTGACCTTGTCCGACCCTGTCACTCCCAACGAGGATGCAGCAGCGGATCTCGGCACAGCAGGTTTGTGGGGAGTGACGGCAACATCTCAACCCCCCCCCCACCCCCCCATCCCCCCAGAGGAATGCAGACTTGGTGCCTGCAGGTGGATGGTGGTGAGATGTAGCAGGAAGGTAACGCTGACGGCTAAAGTGCACAACATTAAATGATGTTAGAGCACGATGTGAAATCCCACGAGATCAAAATAAAAACTCTAATATGACTCATTACGAACCCGATCAGGAGATGTGTGACAGATCGTCCTCCCTCCTCTCTGCACCGGGCGTCCTGTGGCGTCTGTCTGCGTCAGACTGTCTCTTCCTGTGAGACTCTTCCTCCACCTGCTCCTGCCGGGCTCCGTCCTCGTCCGTCTGCGTCAGCTTCCATCGCCTCCGGTGCCTTTTGTGTCTGAACTGTCTGAAAATCAAAAGGTGGACACAGTTTTCTAAAAGTCTCAGGGCCAAGTTTTGAATGTACGCGACAAAACCAATTTTAAATGAGCGTTGTGCTATTATTATCATCATTCTTATTTTTTATGTACTTTATATTGATAGATAGATAGATGGATACTTTATTAATCCCATGGGAAATTCAGATATTGACTGTTTAATAAGATTGCGTTGTTCCAAAATGCAATTCTGTGTGGAGTTTGCAGGATTTCTTTGGGATTACTGGTTTCCTCCCACACTCCAAAGACATTCCCATTGGGATAAGGTTAATTCAAGACTTTTAAGTTATGTGAATTGTCTCTGTAAGTCCGTGTGATTGGCTGGAGAAGTGTCCAGAGTGAGTCCCGCCTCTCGCCCGATGGCTCCCTGCGACCCTGACACGATTAACGGTATAGAAAATGGAAGGATGCACATTTCGGTCGAGCCACACGTTGTAAACTTTTGTGTACTTCACCTTGACAGAGTCCCATTAGGTGAACTAATAAACCGCTTTGAAATAAGAAGACGCGGCGGTGCAACACTTTAACTCGGGGCTCATCTCCTCCACCGAGATATGATTAGAATGCTTGTATCAGATCCCAGGATAAACATTATTTGAATCCTAAGCAGTCGGCTCATTGTCGAGCACGGTAGTTGATGTGCACAGGGCGGCGCGGCAGTTGTCAAAAAGTCCAAACATCTTGACAAACAGGCTGAAGTCACAGGGAGGCTGGAGATAAATGGAGAGTCATACCTGCTGCCTTTGAGGAACTTTTAACTCACAAGGCAGTCGTTCACTTTTAATTTGTCTGCATCAGATAAGGAGTTCT
Organism: Pleuronectes platessa; assembly: GCF_947347685.1. Taxonomy (NCBI): domain Eukaryota; kingdom Metazoa; phylum Chordata; class Actinopteri; order Pleuronectiformes; family Pleuronectidae; genus Pleuronectes; species Pleuronectes platessa. The sequence goes on from NC_070646.1 coordinate 5,238,553, forward strand.
TACTTTTCAGTTCACGTGACGCCACCAGCGGGTTTACTGCGAGAAGTTAAACGTTATAATACGAGACAATGAGTGGGTTATGACAGGACATATTGTAATATTGGATTTCTTTTACAGGTTCTCTGCCCATGCAAAGTTGTTTTAATCCACTTTGATTTTAACAGTCACCATCCAAATCAATAGAAAACCAAACTAGCAGGGCCCTCAGTAGAGTGCATAGCTCTGCCAGAGTCACCACATTGAAATTCACCAGATCCCAATTTGGATTTGGATCTGCACAAAGCTTCACACACTTGGAAACGTTGAGCTTCTGAACATTCCGCATTTTTACATCAAGATCCATCAATTATTCTCTGAGAAATCAAATCTGAAGTCAGATCAGGATCTGCACCAAAATTGAATTTTCTTCAAATTTCTTCACAAACAAACTTATAAACGAACCAGCGGACAAGGCTCTGACTGTAAAGCAGAGACGAAGGCCAATGCCCAACAGCCCCATTAAACCAAGCTGCACCAAATTACACACTCGTCGATATGGAAGCCTTGAATATGGCAGATTACTGCATCAAGATAACCGTGAAAAATATTTTGAGAAATTCATAAAAACGTTGAGTTCTTTTCTACAAAGTTTCAGCACAGTAGTTTGTGTGTAATCCACTAAACAGATAAACATAACCAGGTTGGGGGAAGTCATTACAGAGACGCTGTTTAATATTCTCAGTTTAACAAGATAATCAAAAATTTAATAAAGTTTGAGGAAAAGATCTCGGCTCCAGAAACAGTTAAACCTTTGCGTGCCCCCACGTTTCTGAGGGGGGGGGCCTCAGACCAAGGTGATGAACTTAATAAACCGCTGTAACTGGGTTTTAAGACCGAGCCAATGAAACGAGGATAATAAGTGTGTGAGTGTGAGTGAGTGATGGCCAAAACAACAAACACAAGACCCGGGGTTCAAAAAAATTAAAAATAATAATCCTCCGAAGAAAAGCAGCACAGTTAATTAGATGCAGTTTGCCCCAAGGCAATCACTTACACGTGGTGATTTAGAGTCCTTCATGTCTTTCAATCTCCAGGTTTTGGTTTTCACAAAAGCCATAATTACATCACAAATGTAATTAGGAGGAGCAGCATTGTGGCGATGGCCCGGGTTGCTTCCTCCGGTTGTGCCAGAGCCAAGTCACCGGAGAATCGAAAATGCTGCTCTGTGTTTCTGCTCTTTGTTTGACCCCCTCTCCGATCAGTCCATTCTCCACCGCCGCCCCCCCCCCCCCGGGTTGGAACATGCATCAAAACGCATGAATTATTAAGAATTGTATGAATGGCTGTCTATAACTTCTGCGACTGCAGGCTGGTACTGTTTCAGCTTTCCACTTATATCCTGTGATACTGTAATTACTGCACCACTGCTGCAGCAGGAAATCCCTCTGCTGAAGACGTGATGCACGATGACATGTTCAGCCCCATTTTGTCAGCTTCTTCACTTCAGGCATCCCTGTGTGGATATAGGAGATTCTGCGAAGGAGGATCTGCTGCTTCTGAGTCCTGCAGCTTCCCCCCCCCCCGGGGAAAAGATATTGCCAAAGCGGATGGAGGGACAATGATCGTCGAAGCATGTAAAAAAAAACGCTGCTGCACAGAGATTGGAATTAGAATAGATGCCGCAGCGAAAGCCAGATGATACGAGGTGAGAATCAAGGGGCCGACGTGGGAGAAATGCTCAACAGGCCACTCAGACTCGGTGGAAGGAAGTGAACAGGGCTCTTACCCCAGCTGAACTTCTGTCTGGCTGCCTGACACCACCCGACGCGTTGCACTCCGCCACCACTTTGATCTGCAGACTCCTCTCATGTGCGATGTGCTGGGCAAACAGAGCTTCTTACATTTTCATTTCGCTCCGTTTCCTCTCCAGGGAAAAAAACTCTGGGCAGAGCACCAGGCCCCTCGTGAGACAAACCGCACAAGATGTGTTCTGCGATGGATGCGCGTCCATTAACCGTGTTTACGGCATCTACTTTTAATGCGGGCAAGCTGTGATGAAAGATAAAATAAAAAGTGATAAAGTCGTTCCCTGTTGTTATTTATTTATTTCTCCGCTCATTTGTAATTCATCGGCAGCGCTGTAGTGACTCATGTTCCCACTCTGCTCAGCCCTCTGCCGCCCCTGGGTCAGTAAACACCGGCACATCTCATCATTAAAGTGGAACAAATACAACGTACAGTAAAGTACGGCATCCGTCGCAACCTATAATATCACTTCTCCTCTCACTTCCAGTCGGCTCTCTGGTTTTTTGCTCTTATTAAAAATGCTGGAAAAAATTGATGCAATGTTACAAAGCAGCAGTTTATTCTGTGGACTGCAGATTGACAGACGAGCCTGTGAAGCCAAATTGCTGCAAAATGAACTCAATGTTCCATCCAAGCTGAACAGGTGTGTGGAAACCATTGAGCTTTGCTGGTTGGCAATGGCCTTTGTTTAATTTAATTAGCATGATTTAAAAATAATGCCAAATGCTTTGAAGCAGCTTAATATCCCCTGTGTATGACAGACAGGATTTTTTAATTTGGTTTTGGTCCCACATTTTTTGGTTGTAGCCTAGTGAGTAAGCGAACATGCAAATAAACACACATTCCACCTTTTGACAATATTGCATTGTGTGCACGCTGTGTAGTCGTAACAAGTAGCAAGTGTCATCTGCTGAACTGGCAGGATCCCGTGTCATTTATCTGCCGTTTGATTTATGTATCTGCGACAACGCTGCGCCGCCGTTCGTCTCTTTTATCAAGAAGCACATCACACTTCCCTCCGGCTTCGAGCATCTGCAGGTGCTCAGACCTGCAACAACTTACTCATCTGCAAAGTGAGATCACGGGCTGAATGTAGCCGATCCCTCTGCCTGACGCTCGCTCTCAAAGTGTCACCCCACGCTTTACTCTCTCAGTCGGGCCTGGATGTGTGGATGTGTGGCTTCCGAGGAAGACTAAACAAAAGAGACAGTTTTAATGGAGTCAATCAGTGGTTTACGACTTCCTGTGGGATCACAGAGTGGAGGGAGGTGACATTTGTGGTGCCAGACGTGTTGATTGCTATTTTTATGTCGAGGTGAAATATTTTGAAAGTATTTTGAAATATAATAAAGTTTCCTCAGGAAACCCACGCACACATGAGAAGAACATGACAACTGCACAGAGGAAGATCCCACCTCAAACTGGGATCCCAACTGGGAACCTTCTAGGTGGGAGACGATGCCGGTTATTTCCCCAAAAAAACTATATATTTGGAACAGAGAACAGTCGACATGAAAAATCGAACTACTTAAAGAAAAACTAAACAAAGAGTTAAATGTGCAGAAGTCAATTTATTATTTATCATTCTGAAACTCTTTTTTTGAGTGAGGGTCAAACAGCTGAAGAAGATCTCGGGTTGTTCCCAACACCTGCACACTGGTCAACTGGATCCATGATTTTAAAATGTATTATTAAAATCTATACTGCAAGTTTCCATTTGGTTAATAAAATACTTACAAGTGTTGAACGTATTGAATTTATGTTATTGCTACCAGCCATGAGAATCTGAGCTTGTGCTTTTATCAAACAAACTGTATATTTCAAATTGACCAATCAATTTCAGTATTTACTGACTATATAACATTGCTGCTTGGGTTGTACAGATTATAGAATCAAGAAGAATTTGAAGGTAACATCAATATTTTTTAACTATTTTTTATCTTCAATGATTTAAGTAGGGTTACACTGCAGAGATAGTGCATCTATTGGCTATAATGTTATTACATTAAACTTCAATAACCTTCACCTGTCCCAACCAGCCATCATAAATAGACTGGCTGTCTGTTTTGCCTGGTCTTTCTTCAGTCCCAGTTTTCCATGCATCATTCATTTTATCCCCCCCACTCCCACCAGCTGTGGTTGCCCTCAGAGAGCGTGCTCAACATCTGCCACTAAGCTGTTGGTGAGGTGTACAGTCTCTATTGTTGAATGTGGTCAGCATTCTACTATTAACATAAATAACCTCAGCCTCTCTAGAATATGTGCACAACAATATTAGTACATACAAACACATGGTACCGGAGTTACAATCAGATTTTGTGGTAAGGACAACAGTTTATGCTGTTTCCACTCAAAGGGCCTCAGTTTAAACCAGTGGTTCTCAAACTTTTCTGTCATGCCCCACTTTGGAGCTTGAATATTTTTCACGCCCCATCCGCTCCCCTGCCCCAACAAAATTATGAAAAAATGGGCCAAGTTTAACATGTGTATTAACATAAAATACACAAGAACATTAAATTCACATTACTTTCAGGAATTTCTGATGTGCAAATAAAAATCATTTTTTTCACAACTTTTTGTGACATTTGCCACTTTTCTCAAAGAATAGTGCAATAACTTTGCTTCAATTCAACTTAATTGAAGTACTTTTGGTGACATTTATCACTACATTCCTCCATCAATCTGAACTTTTTCAAAAATAGAGAAAAAATAATTTAATTATCACTTGGTTACAACGATGATAAAGCTCAACCAAAAAGAACACATGCATGTGACTGGGGTGTAATGTTTCTAGGTGTCTTCTTAATTTGTTGGGTCTCATTCTGTCAGCTGCCAGAGTTTTCAGACCTAAAATCCACACTGGTCTCTCCTCATGTCCTCCTTCATTCACTGTGAACCCAAGAGCAAGACAGGCTTCATCGCACTTTCTTTTCAACGTGGTTTTTGAACACTGTGTCTTGTTTTTATTATTTCTTGTCTTAGCCAACAGCCAAATTCCAGACTTTCAATTTTTTGCTTTTTATTCAGGAAATGTACTATTCGTTCTGCCGAAGATAACTGGGTGACGAACAAGGGAAAGTGCTGCACATGCTGCTGAGCCGGCCTGCAGGAAAACCCTCATCAGGACGAACGGAAACGCAAGGAAATTGAACCGCTGACCAAACCATCTGAGGACATCCGGCTTGTTCAGGACATTATGTCTGTCCCTGTCCTTTTCCCCTTTGTCTTAAAACTTCAGAAAACCAGAGCAGGCGTCCGTCCACGTATGGATGCCCACGGCATTGTGTTAATTAGTGGAGACATATGTTTGGAATTGGTGTTTAACGGGCAAATTACACACATTGAGAATTTTGATGAGCAGTAAGTGTCACGACTTGAGGAAAGGAGATGGACCCAGTAGCAGAGGTATATAACCAAAGGTGTATTTAATACAAAAAGATACTAACTTAACAAAATGCAAAACAAACACTTAAGGAATTGAAACACTGAAAAGACATGAACTAGAACAAGAAGACAAAAACACAAGGAAGCTTACTAGACTCAGGAGAACAGGACAAGGCAGGACAGGAACACAGAACAGCACCATGGACGACAGAGGGTAGATGAACAAACAATCCGACAAGGACAAAGGGAAAGACAGACGCTTATATACAAAGGGAAGGCAGGGGTAATTGGCCACAGGTGCAACACATAAGTTAGACAAACAATCACCAAGACAGGAAGTGAAGACCGAAACAACCCACAAGGAACAGAGACTACTAAATAAAACAGGAAACAGAATGCACACATGAAAATAACTCAAACACAAAACAACAGATCTACAGTTAACAGAAAACACTTCTACAAAATCTTAACTGCCAGATCGTTACAGTAAGGTTCCTGTTATAGATAACAATCGTCCAAATATTTAAAGGTCTGTCACAAAAATGGATTACGTTTCAGAGCTGCTAATAAATATCTCAAAGTCGGCTTTCACAGGAGTCGAGCTCCCCGTGATTGGAACCAGGCTTTCAGCCCGAAACCAGACTTTAATCTGCACAGTGTGAAGCCAGAGGTGCAGCAGCTTGGAGTTACTGCACACAGTACAGTATAGGCCCCAGCTGTCTGGTCCCAGCAGGTAAAGATCCTCGCCGACGCCTGTCCATCATCGTGATGAGCGAACGCGTCTCAAGATGACGCGTCGCCCGCGGCAGAAATATGTAACTGCCATCTGTAAAGCCAACATAGGCGATTGCACATAAGCGGTTTGCGAGGTTTGAGCAAAAAGCAGCACCGTGGTTCTGCCCCAGTCTCACGTGGCTTCTGATCTGCTGCACAGCCTCACGGTTGTTTTGCTAAAATGTCTCCGCAATTCACATTTCAGTGCAATCAGCACAGAGAAAATGGCCAAAAGCTTCACAGACATCAGTGAAAAGCACATTAGATGCGAGCCAGTGATTTAGAGCCATGGGTAATATAAATGTGTCGTAGCACTTCTGCATGTTTAGAGCCAAACTAAACCCTGTTTTAGCATCTTCACACTGTTAAGACGTCATGTTTATTCTTCACTTGTTAATTTTACTTTTGGGTCTTTTTCCTTGCTTCACTGACCAAACAAGTATGTGACGCATGAGGCAGAATTTACAACAAAAAAAAACTTATACAATAATAGCTCCACTCCAAAACAATGGAAATAATAAATAATACTCCAAAATAATTATTATGTGACTACGAACTTTTGGTGCAGATCGGGGTCAGGGTCCAGATCAAGGAGTTTTCGCGAGTCTTTCAACATTTTTGTTGATTTCCCCGAAAATAATTGTATAGATCTTGATGAAAAAAACAAAACACGCTGATTGGTTCAGAGTCAAATAAAAATACGGATCTGGTGAATTTACCGTCACTAGCAGCTGAGGTGATATTAAAACTGATGCAAACTAGAACAAACTGGCCAATGTACACACAGGCTGATAACCAACACTTTTCTTTACAACACACTGTGAAATAGAAATGAAAGAAAAATGTGTACAAACATCCATCTCGGGGGGGGGATATCTCCATATCTGCTGTGCCTCTTTGACACCTGTACATTCAGATGATGCATGGTGGTGGAGCACAAACACAGTACTGGAGATGCTTTCACTGGTTTGTAATTACACGGCTGTGCAGTCCCCCCTGTGTTTGCAGATAGGCAGCATAAAGCACACCTATTTGTTTGCGCCGTGAAGACACAGATGTGCATTAAGACAAAAAGCATTGATTGCTGTATATTGTTATTATTATTATTCCGGTGTGTGCACAGGGGATGTTTGAGGTCCCGTCAGCTGGATCCGTGCAGAGGGAGCCTTTAAGAGATTACAGTCCCAGAGATGCTACTTGAATGTTGAAAGATGAATCTGTCAAGTCGCCCTGAGCATTTTCACACAGTGTAATCAGACATCACAAAATGCATTATATCACTTCAGCAGAAGCGGAGCTGTTGTGTGGTGGTGGCTTGATTGATGAGTGTTGTATTATTTGTGAAACGTGAACAGCCATCTCGCCTGTCTGTGGCGAGATGGCTTGTGACTGACACCTTGTCACAGTCGGGGTATCTTGATTAAAATCAACCTACAGTGAATGAACTCAGGCGATTTGTGAGATTCTTGTGGACGTTGGAATCCTCCACTGCAACGCAAAGATGAAGTAAATACACATTCGGTCAAAAAACGGACTTCCGCTCTTTGGACGTCTTTAACCATATTAAATAATTGTGCCGTAAAAATGTGTTATTAGGGTTGTGTGTGTGTGGGGGGGGGGGGGGTTAAAGTGATTAAAATGTTGCAGGGTCTAGAAAACAGAGGTAAAAATCTAATTGCGGTGAATCAAGGCTCGGTTGTGCTCCTCCGACACCTCAGTAATTAAGTTTGTTAAACTACATAAATCAGGCAGCAGCTAAATCCGATCACTATGGAGAGAAAAGTAACAGCAGCTAAGCTAGTGGAGGCTCGCGGAGTAACTGCCGTCGCCGCAGCTTCTGACTCCGGAGCAGTTTACACAATTTGACGAGGTTAAAATACCCTTTATTCAGATGTTTAACTCTATTGGATTAAAGATTATTGGTGAAAACGGACAAGGAAGCTTTGGAGGAGACGGGCGTGTTTGTAGATACTGTGAGGCAATAAAAACAGCTGCCTCCAAACAGTGTGTTATCACAGGCAAAATATCCATTCTCTGATAGTGTTGAAAGGAATATTTGATTTTGGCGCCAAAAATACGAACTAAAGTTGGATAATGTCCCCCATCGGCTCTGAATTTCACCTGTTCATAGATATGAGAACTCTACACATTGTCACTCAGCATTACTTCTAATGTACTCAGTACTAAGATTTTTATTGGTTACTTTCCTGACTCATATTGCATATTTACACCAAGTCTCGTAATCCGTTCTCTAGTTTTTGTGTACTACTGCTCACAAACACTAACACAGATGAAAACATCACCTTCTTGAAAGAGGTAATTATCCTACAAAGGCACAAAACAGACCTTTTATAACTGGATAGTCCGTCACATAGTCTGGACGGGAAATCTGAATGGTGGAAAAACAATATTTGCTTTTGTCGGATAGAGTCGTCTTCAATTATGCACATGCCTGCACCCCCTTATCCAAATACATACAAGTTGGACACAGGCACTGACATAAGTGTTCAATAAAAGATGGTGCTGTGTTGACTCGTGACAGGTCGCAGTATGAGCCAGCTGTATGTATAATGTACACTCAGCCTGGAGGGGGGGGACCATGTGGACAAGTGTGATAAGACACGGGCATCTGGAATTCATCGCTTCAGACACCTTCCACAATCTGCCTCATCCGTACGATACTGAGATTTGCTTTGTAGCTGTTGCAGCATAATATGCAAATAGCATTCAAGGCGGAGGGGAAGGATTTACCCTTTCAGCTTTATGTGGCGATGCAGATTATCACAGGGCATCAAAGTGTCAGGATAGGTTGCGAAGGGCAACAGGGAGGTTATGTGCTTCACCTCCCAACACTGACAGACTAAATACTTAAAAAAAATGCTCTGACCAGTACCAACTGGCTGTGGCATTAATGGGGAATTCGATCATTTTCCACCTGCTGGGCCATTTCTTTAAACTTTTAAAATCTGTCTTGTAGCAACTGCAACGCGGCAGGAGTGGCGTCAATGTAACCTTATGGGGCAACTGCGACAGTCCATTAAATGTCCACTATAAGTGCTTTTTTCCATCAATAAGAGGCTCAAACTGATATTCAGCCATTTTAGTAATAAGAGTTTCTCCTCTGTCCAACTCTCACTCACATTTCCACCTCCAGGTTTCTAAACCTATGGCCCAGGTTAAAAAATACGGGAGCTCCCCTATAACGGGAAGGACGAGTTCGACAATTATTTGGGAAACTGACATCTGACAGTAACGCTGACACGGTGCACAAGAGAAGCCTGCAGCGTCCACTTGCTCTCAGGTTCCAAGTTCCTAAGTTGACAAGACCCCGATGACAACGTCTTATTGATCCTTTATCGAGTCTGTGTTCCCTCCTCTCTTCTATCTGCTGGCATGGGGGGTTTTAAGGTCAGACACCAAAAATGTACTCAGTAAGGTGATCACCTTACTGCAGTGGGAAAAAAAATACCCAGTGCTGCACTGGGAAACGCTGCAGGATCTTTAAATCAAACAGTTACACCAGAGAGCCGTCGGATTGTTCCAATGCTTTACATCAACTGTTTGGGCTTCTACCATCTGGCTACGTCCTCACACTTCAACAAGCTGCAACCTATAGATTCAAGCACACGTTTTCACCCTCTGTTATCTCACTCAACTGCTGCAGGGAAATGTATTCTTGTGCAGATGATTTAACACTATGGTTTGTTTTAAAAGTTGAGTATTTATGTGTTTTGCGTTATGCTGTATTTAAATGCCCTGTGTTTTCATTGCCGCCGTGGGGACAAATACAACTATTGATTGATTGATTGACTTAAAATGTATGTCTGAAATACAGTGTTAAGAACTCCAGAGAACAACCTGCACACTGCTGGAGAACAGCAAAAGTAAGAAAGAATATGTTAAGGAAAGACGTTCATATACCTGCAGCAGCATCTGCAACAACAACACTAAGATTATAACAGTTATTTTTCCATATATATTTGAAGTTCTCCTTGAATTCGGTCCCTCCACACAGGGTGAGAGGGCAGTGGCTCGAGCTTCTACAGCCAATAAACCCTGCACGTCCCCGGGTGAAGGCAGTGAAGACGGAGAGGTCAGGCCTTCCAGGAAAGTCACAACGGTGGGAAGTGTGATGTGCTCTGTTGCCTTGATTAATTCAGCACTTGATAGCACGGGCTATCCGCTGCATAGCAAAATGGTGAACACACAGGGAAAGGCTTAGAGACCCACATTAATTCTCTTTTAGCCTTTGTATGGGTGAGAGCCTGTCGCCCACCAGCTGTGTCTCAAATGCATCGATGGTATTTTCCCCCGGAAATGTGGGAAACTTAACCAGGATGAAAAGCAAGTTCGTTCGCATACAAGTACATAAAGGAGCTTCAGTATAAAATACAGCTTTAAAAAAAATTAAGAAATTAGATAAATCCAAAATAAACCTAATTTTGAACATTTGCTGTTTGCCAAAAACCTTTCAAAACCTTACTTTCTTGTGTTAACTATACTGGTATTGTTAATGCTAACCTGCCTGTTTAGAATGGGGTGTTTTCTTATCCTGTGGTCATGCTGGTGGCCTGTTTATTCAAAGTTTATTGATATTGAAAGGATCGCGTGTCCAAATCTCACCAAACTCCACACCGTCTTTCATCTAGCCCTCGACAATACACATGCCAAGCGACAAGGCGATAAGATGTACGGTTGCAAGCCACGTACATTTCTGGGATAAACCTCCAATTGTACCACATACAAACATATCCAGCTCGAGTCCATAAAATAAAAGGTTAAAAACCATTTTGACAATTAAACAAGAGGTAGATTAACGGACCTTGCCCTTCGGTAGAACGACAGTTTAGTGACAAGGATGTCGCAGGGCTGTTTTCGGTCTGGTCGTTTGATTTTTACAACGTTTGTGGAAACACAAGCCGTGTGCATGAATTGTTTATGAACCCCGAGCAGTGATAAAGCACGAGGAGAGACTCTGGACCGAGACCAGGGGATGAAAGGGGCCTGTTTGCAAGTTTCCCTCCATGAATGAGCAGCAGAACAGCTGAAGCAGCAACACAAGCTGCACAATCGAGTCCGCACTCATTCAGCGAGTCGGACCGTTCACTGAAAAGAAGCAGAGAGGAAAAACAACACTGTCAGTGGCTCCACACCCACATTCAGGTCTACAGATCCCCCTGATTTTTGCAGATTTTTCACTTTGCTCTCCCTAAAGTCAATGGCGACATAATTACGTGCATGCACCATGACCGTGAGCGCGGTCTGTTTTGTCGTACCCCTTCGGCTCGTTCGATTCCTGCAGCGGAAGAGAGCCACTGCGGGGAGACATCTAATTCAGTCGGTCAGAGCAATTCATCAAAGTGAAACGGAGGCCAACCCCATGGTTCAAAGCTGCATCGGATCAGAAATGGGAAATAAACTTCGAATTAGCTCAAAGCTTCATATTTAAATACAGAAGAACCATCTTTAATCGAGCAGCGATAGTTTGTTTATAATCTCATGAAGTTTTCCAATACAGAAAGTGATGATGCGGGGGAGTCTCCTCATGTCAATCACTTTATTTTTTAATAATCTAGACAAAAATATTGAATAGCACTAAAAACTTTGCTTTAACCAACTTTAGTAATTTTTTTCTGGTTCCATTCAGGTAATAAAGACACTAACTTTTAAGCCTGGACCAGAGTGTGTCCCAGTTTAAGGGTTGGTCACAGGCAGGGGTGGACTGGGACAAAAATTCAGCCCTGGCATTGTCTGTCCAGACCAGCCCACTACATTATCAGCGGACACCACATAGAAGTCCACAAATCTCGCGGCGTCTTCTCTCATGCATACTACTGTTACCACCTAGCTCAAAGATGGCAACAAGAAGGGAGGCCACACACAAACCTCTCAAGTCAAAAGTAAATGTATTTAACTCCAAATCAAGATAGCTCTAACTACGTAGTGGGATGTGTAAAATATGTTACGCGTCAGTGGTGTTAACAGTGTTTGGATGTGTGAAAATAAGGTGTGATGTATGTTGTAAGGTGCAGAAGCAAAGAAAAACAAAGGCTGAGGGCCCCATGCCCTTGGAAGCAGCCTTTAGATCTGCAGCTGAAGCCCAGCCCAAAAGGGCAGGCCCAGGGTGACGCCCCTGCCAGCTCTACCTGTGTCTGGAAAACAACTCCTCAGGCTCTCACATGTCAAGTGGTCAACCTGAGAAGGACATGGATACATTATAATGTCTCTAATCATCACAAATTAAGTATGATTTCATAAAACATAAAAAATGATAAACTCACCAGACTAGAGGAGACCCAACAGACAAACTTTGGTACAGTGAAGGCAGAGAGTGGAGGCAGACAGAGAGCAAGTCATCGAACATGGACAGAGGGGGAACAACTCCTCAGGCTCTCACATGTCAAGTGGTCAACCTGAGAAGGACATGGATACATTATAATGTCTGAAAAATAAACTTTTTGGATGTGTGTTTCTTTTAAAACCTTTTGAAAATTATTATAATTATGAAGTATGAATTTATACATTAAAAAATACATGATAAACTTACCAAATTCTAACAGTGGTCCCAAATGTCCACATATAAAACAGAGGGAGAACGACTCCTCAAATATATCACAACAACCTGTAATGGAGAATAATTGATCATTTAGTGTATATGATCACACCATTAAGGATCAACACATAAGCACAATAAAACTTGTGTGATAATAACAATAATAATAAATATTTCTCACCTTATCAGTGGAACATTTACACACAAATTATCCCTATTAAATAGTTATCACCTCAGTAAACAATAAATGAATTGAAAGATTACAATAAATTCAATGGCAAATATTTCAAATTAAACTAATTATTCCCTATAGGTTTTATTCTGTTTTCAATACAGCTTGATTCTGCATCTCTATTTGTATTTACAGCTCAGCTATGGCAACAGTAAACGACGTTAGCTGCTCTTAGCTAGCTTAGCTAAATCATCTGAACAATAATAACCCATAATATCACAAATCGGCATATTAAAACAAAATCATAAACGTTTTCTACTTTGTTTTGGACATGTCTCAAAAATGTAGCCTAGCCAGCCCCAGGCCAACGTTACTTAACATGTCTGCCTCCACTCGCTCATCATTGTCGAGTCCTCCTCGCTCGTCTCCCGGCGCACCTGCTGCTGCTGGGCTGGTGAACCCGGCACCAAACAGGTCCGTCAGTTTGGCACATGTAGCAGCCTCCACCTACAGAGACTTCAGCTTTTTTTCCGATGCTTCTCAGCGCCACCCGGGCGTTTTTTACTCTTATTATTCATTTTAAGTTTCTGTCTCAGCAGCAGCCCGTCCCGCGACTCCCCCCGCCGATGCCATGAGGTCCCGCCCCACCCTGGTTTGTGTTGTGATTGACAGCACTGTCAGGGCTCTCTGAGCCTGTCAGCCCATGATGATTGACAATGACAAACAATAGACCAATAATATGTGTCGATGCTGGCAACACACTGCTAGCCCTCTGTAGCCAATTGGCCGGACCAATTGGAGGGAATTTAGAGAGGAAGAAGAGAAAAACAAACAAAAAACATAGCGGACCAGACCAGCCCACATTGGGTCAACGGCCCACCGGGACGATGCCCGGTATGCCAGATGGCCAGTCCACCCTTGGTGGTATTATGTTTATTTTTTCAGAGCAGCAGGGTAGTTGTGGTGAATATTTGCCCTTCGGCCTGACGACTGAGGTTCAAGCCGCTGTGAAAGCAAATACCTTAAATCCATCTAGAGTAAAACGTCCTTGAATCAGACAAAATGAAGGGGAGCAGATCATTTAAATCTCACATTATTAGTCCTCTGTGTGTGTGTGTGTGTGTGTGTGTGTGTGTGTGTGTGTCGTCCAGGTATTGCTGCTTTTGTGAGGACCTCGATTCAGGGGAAAGTGACATTATGAGGACTTGTCTTCAACATGAGGAAAAAGAGCAAGTCCCTATACAACATGTGTCATTATATTTTAATGTGAAGATGTGTTTTACGGTTGGGCATTACTTTCAGGTTAAGGGCTATATAAGGTTAAGTTAAAGGTTAGCATTCAGCAAGGATTAGTTAGGGTTATAATTAGCTAAATGTATGTTATAGGTTAGGTTGGATTAAGCTTTGGGTTTATGTTAAGGTTAGGTTAGGTTCAAAACTAAACATAAAAACGAATGAACAATTCTTAAATGAAGCAATATGCATGAGATAATCGTAATTTTTAATATTTGTTAACATCATATAATATACATATACATTATGTATGTTATATCACTTAAATACATTTAATAGCATTTTAAATTCCTCCTCTCAGACCTGATTTCATGCAGGAGAAACACAGGTGAACAAGTGTGAAGTGTGAATCAGTCGTGAGGTTGCTTCTTCCTCCTCCTCAGTCCCAGATGCTGTCTGATTTTTTTCCAGATTGAAGACTTCTTCTTTTTGGGCGTCTCCTCAGACAACTCAGTCTCCACAGGTTCTGAAGCAGGGAGGGCATCAGAGTTGGACTCCAGGTAGGCAGGTTTGTCCACAGGCTCTCCTCCTCCTGCTTCCTCCCCCCATTTCTCCTCCTCTTTCTCCTGCTGCTCCTCCCCCCATTTCACCTCCTGCTTCTCCTCATCCCTTTCCTCCTGCCACTCCTGATGCTTGATATCCTCTCTCTCCTTCTTCAGTGAGAGTTGAGAAGTCAGTTCCTCCACTTCCCTCTGCAGAAGCATTTTCTCCTCAGCAGCACTTTTGCGGAGACATCTCATCTCCTCTGTTATCTGCAGACGGAGGAGGTCCTGCTCAGCCTGGAAGGAGTTCATCTGAGACGTGACTTTCTCAAGCTCAGCCATCAGGTGGCTGGCCTGCTGCCCGGCTCTGAGGTTGTCCGCTTCAGCCCTTTGAATGATCTCATTGTTTGAAGCTTTAAGTTTATCCAGTTCATCTAGGAGAGCCTTGACTGTGCTCCTCTCAAACTGCAGCTCCGAAGCAAACATCTGCTGCTTGATTATAGAAGCCTCCTGCAGCTCTCCCAATTTCTTCTCCTGCTTCTCCTCATCCCTTTCCTCCTGCCACTCCTGATGGTTGATATCCTCTCTCTCATTCTTCAGTGAGAGTTGAGAAGCTCTTAGTTTATCCAGTTCATCTAGGAGAGCCTTGACTGTGCTCCTCTCAAACTGCAGCTCTGAAGCAAACATCTGCTGCTTGATGATATAAGCCTCCTGCAGCTCCCCCCATTTCTCCTCCTGCTTCTCCTCATCCCTTTCCTCCTGCCACTCCTGATGCTTGACATCCTCTCTCTCCTTCATCAGTGAGAGTTGAGAAGTCAGTTCCTCCACTTGTCTCTGCAGAAGCATTTTCTCCTCTGCAGCACTGTTGCGGAGACATCTCATCTCCTCCATTATCTGCAGACGGAGGAAATTCTGCTCAGCATGGAAGGAGTGCATCTGAGACTCGTCTTGCTCAATCAAAGCCATCAGGTGGCTGGCCTGCTGCCCGGCTCTGAGGTTTTCTGCTTCGTACCTTTGACTGAGCTCATTGTTTGAAGCTCTCAGTTTCTCCAGCTCATCTAGGAGAACCTTGTTTTTGCTCCTCTCAAACTGCAGCTCCGAAGCAAACATCTGCTGCTTGATCACATAAGCCTCCTGCAGCTCCTTGTAATAACTGTGGAGGTCTGTCTCAATGAGGATCTTTCTAGTGCTGAGGGTTTCACTGTCCTCTTCGCAATCCTCAGGCTGCTGTGTGTCCTCATCAGAGTCATCCTCCACCTCCCCATCCTCAGACTGCTGTGTGTCCTCACCCCAGTCATCCTCCTCCTCCCCATCCTCAGGCTGCCACATTTCTTCATCCGTGTCGCAGTAGCTTTCATCCAGGGGTTGCAATTCGGCAAACTTTTCGTGGGCCTCGTCCCCTGGCAACTCTTGGTTTTGGCGAACACGGGCTCTCTGCTTGCCCAACAGATGTTCAAGATCAATGACATCTCGTTGAAATGCCTGGCAATCAGCTTTGAGTTGTCCAGCAGTACTTCCGATGTTATCCATGGTGATCAGTTTTAATCAGAAGTAATCTTATTGTTCAGCTGTTTGTTGCTGGTTGACCTCTTTTCCTCCTGATAATCGTAAGACACAGGGTAATAGGTAGGAAATGGTGTGAGGAAGGTGCTGCAGTCATATCTAATGTAGAATGTTCTATAATGTTCAAGATGAGAGCCATTCCCAGGATGTTTTTTCCTTTGATGTGTGTGTGTGTGTCCATGTATAACTGATGTAAAGAGGACCTAAATATGTCTTATTGAACCCTTTGATACAGAAGCTATGCAATCCCCTTCTTAGGCACAACATGGGTTAAAAATGACCCGTATTGACCTACAGTGTGATGTCATACAGGGCTGAGTGTTTCTTTGCTATATTTTTGGAAATCAATTTATTTCATCATTTATTATTCAAAGTATTCATGAAATATCTAGTTTTTGATTACCACGAATCATTATTTTAATTTTACCTTTCTCCATTTATGAACTCAAATATTTTTCAAGTTTCAAGTTTACACACAGGGGTCAAAAATGACCCGATGGAGTCTTAATTGTAAATATCTTTGCAATAAATGTATCTCATCATTCAGAATTCCAGGAACTCCTCAATTAACTTGTTTTTGATCATCATAAATTCTTATTTTCCTTTGTCTTTTTTTACTTTTTTTTGTCATTAAAGTTTTTTATTTATTCATGCATATAAAAACATACAATCAAACTAAAAAAACAACATTTATAACAGCATCAACAGACAGTATACCCATCATACAACCATATATACAAAGGCCTCCGGCAAATCGATATTTTCTTTTTTTTCTTGAAACAACCAGAATGTACATCCAGCACCATGTCTACAAATTTTTCCACACGCCCTATCTACAAAAAAATACGGTCCCAGGCCCTCCTAAAATCTTCCTCTTCATTGTTCATTCTAGCCAACATGCGTTCATAAGATGCAACCTCTGACATCATTTCCATCCATTTTTTAACATCTGGGGCAACTGTACTTTTCCATACTCTGAGAATCGTTCGAGCAGCCGTGACCATCCCGACTTTTAAAACTACCCGATCATATTTAGATATATTTGGAATTTCTGTTTGATCCCCTAACAAACACAGTCTTGGTGATACAGGTACCGCCACACCCAGCCATTTACTCACATGTTCTAGTACTTTCTCCCAAAATGGTTACACTAGTTTACATCCCCAGATCACATGTAAAAACGTTACTTACCATGTCTGCCTCCACTCGCTCATCATTGTCGAGTCCTCCTCGCTCGTCTCCCGGCGCACCTGCTGCTGCTGGGCTGGTGAACCCGGCACCAAACAGGTCCGTCAGTTTGCCACATTTAGCAGCCTCCACCTACAGAGAGGTTTTTACTCTTATTATCAATTTTAAGTTTCTGTCTCAGCAGCAGCCCGTCCCGCGACTCCCCCCGCCAATGCCATGAGGTCCCGCCCCACCCTGGTTTGTGTTGTGATTGACAGCACTGTCAGGGCTCTCTGAGCCTGTCAGCCCATGATGATTGACAATGACAAACAATAGACCAATAATATGTGTCGATGCTGGCAACACACTGCTAGCCCTCTGTAGCCAATTGGCCGGACCAATTGGAGGCAATTTAGAGAGGAAGAAGAGAAAAAAAACAAAACAAAAAAAAAACAGAGCGGACCAGACCGGCCCACATTGGGTCAACGGCCCACCGGGACGATGCCCCGGTATGCCAGATGGCCAGTCCACCCCTGGTCACAGGTATGGAAACACAGACGATTGATAACTACCTATTACCTAGTGCAGGAGGTGAGGCACAAGGAAATCTGTTTGCAGTATATTTGCACAGGCTGGTCTCCACACAATTTCGTAGGAAATGCTACTAAAAGTAATGCACTAAAATTCGTAGGAATTCCACTAAATTGGGAGTCAGGAGGCTGGGGACACGTGACCTATGCGCTTCTCTCTCTTCGTGAAAACAAAAATCTTGGCAGACATTCATCTAACCCTTACCCTAATATGAAAAATACATATGAAGTCTGCACCGCGGTGATTCAGCAGAGTGACAGCCGCAGGAATAAGCTGTTCCTGAACCTGCTGGTCCAGGAACAGAGGACCCTGTAGCGCCTCCCTCCTTTTTTGGTTTTGTCTTTATACAACATGTTCCGAGGATCATACAACTCACTGTACTTCTCCACTTTAATTATTAATTTAATGTCATCCATGTTGAAGAACTTCTCCGCTGTTTGCTTTAAATGTCGGGTGTCGAGGGTAAATTACGTATTCTACACTCAATCCCATGTGGAAAATACGTAGCCCCCCCGCCCTCTCTCTCTTTTTATCTGTATGATAGCTTGTGTGGCTGTAGTGGATGGGCAGAGGGGGACATTTAATAATGTGGTTGGTAAAAGTGGTCAAATTAAAACTCCAAGACAACAGAAGGTGAATGAACAAAGATGTCTCTAGCTTGGTCCAAGGTGAAACATATGATTGTGCAAGCAAGCAAACATACACATTTTGAACATATCTGGCCATTAAATACCATATTAGCTGTTTGTTTTTTTAACCCTGAATGAAAATATTGAAACTGAAACACACATATCTCGACATAGATATCATCAAAACACATTTACATTAAGAAACATTGCTAAAATATAGCGTTTTCCACCAGCAATACAGCAATCTCCGCCATCTTGCTTTATCAACAGGCTGCGGAGGTCCGAAAATGTAGCGCAAAAATTCGTATGATTCTTTACGAAAATGTGGACATAACTTTTAGTACGATATCTTATGAACCGTTTCATGGGACCACTTTGATTTGCAGTCGTAGTTGTTGAACAAGCAGTTTGCACATTTTTGTCACTCAATATCAGGGTCTCCTCCATCCTGGCTCACTGTGAAAAACGTCAGCCAATGACAGCCCAGAGGGGTCAACCACACAAATGGTTGAGGCCTCTGCCGGCGATGTATGAAAGATGCATGATAGAGAAACTGCTGCACATAGAAACACTGTATTTATGTATGTATGAGCGCCAAAACTGTGCCGTGAAGCACTTTGAGTTGTCATCAGGCCGAGAACAGGGATATTTACTTTGCGCCCATGGGGTCTATAAATAAATTGTCTGTGGACATTCCCAGTCATCCAGGTCTCGGTGTGTCCAAGTGCTTTTGATGTTAGCACTTGTAGCTATAAATAATTCTGTGTGTTTTGGCTTTGTAGTTTGTTGAGGTTTGTTGACCTTAACCAAAAATGTTTAAATTATTTGAAAAAGATGTTTGGCCACAAAACTGAGTAATCGATTTTATTCAGTTGCCGTGAATTTTGAATGTTTTCCTAACTTTCCCTTTTTGAAGCTTCATTTTAGATTTTTCACCATGTATATTTTCGAAAATATTTTCGAAAAACATCTCTGACTAAACAAAACAAGCAAAGTCTCAAAATGTTAAAAGTTGTATTATTGAATAAATAAGTAAAACCTTTAATGCTACCATTTTTTGTTATTCTCTAAATGCACCCTATTAAAGAGGTGTATCACTTTGAGAGGTGATATAAAGTGCACATTATGGGGCCAGTGTGTGAACAGGACAAAGTCGACGCTCCTCTCCTCAGATAACCCCCCCCCCCCCCCCCCCCCAGGAAACTAGACAGACACCATTAACAGAACAAACACAACTTCTATGTCTGACGTGCGTGTGTGTTAATTAAACGTCTCCTGTGCAGTCGCTGCTGCACACGCTCGGTGTGAAGGAGAGTTCTCGATCAGGATCTGCCTCTGATTGGTGACATTTTCCTGGTGGACACGGGGACATTTTATGTGGAGGTGAAAGTGATGTGATGATGAAAATGCAGCAGTTTTTTTACAGCCTGTAATTCATCAGAAAAGGCAGGTGTTGAAACTAATAAACCACTTGGGTTCGGAGTCACACATGAGCTGTCCTGATAATCTGTCTTTCGTCTAATGCAGCTTCCATCCCTGTCTATGGACACACACATACACACACGCACACGCACACACACACACAACCGATGAAGTTTAAATGTAAGGATCCTACTTAAGGAGCCACTTTTGGCTTATGTGCTGCTCTTTATACCTGCTGAAGCTGCACTGCTGAAAACACTGCACACAAGCAAATAGCAGGGATTCTGCTCGGCTCAGTTGGCGAGATCTCAACATGGTCCCCATCAAGGGTCAAAGGTCACTGCCTACAACGCGCGTTAGTTAATGAAATACACCATTAAAGTCCCGTTAGTGGCGGATGGGACAATATCAAAGTGTCTGATGATTATAGTTCTCAATTACTGACCAATGCATCCAGGAAACTCGTCAGATGAGAAGAACATAAAATAAAAATTGAACTTTTATTACCTTTGCAGAGGAAGTTGTGTTTTTCTGTGTGTTGTTCGTGTGTTTGTGAGCAAAATTTTGCAAAAACTAGAGGAGGGATTATTACAATTCTTGGTGGAAGGCTGTGATATGTCTTAGGGAAGAATCCAATGAATTCTGGGGCGGATCCAAGACCTTTTTATTTATTTTTATTGCGAGATGATGCATTTTTCAACATTCTTATTGACTTCTCTGCCAATAATTCAAACAAATGTGTGTTTAGGGGACTGGTACTTATGAGCAATTCGGTTCAGATCAAAAAACAAAAACCATTGATCCAGTGAATCTAAATGTGATTTCGTTCGGGGACTGTTCTGTGGCCTTCTAGTTTCTCGGTACCTTCCCCTACAAAGTGTGATGCAGCAAACGTACAGTACAGTAGAGCAGTAGGAGATCGACTGGGCTGTGGAGGTCCGACGCTGAAGTGGGAGGCAAACCTCCCATCAACTCCAAACCAGCTAAATCAATGTGTTTTGTGAACGCAGCTTACAGCAGGAGAGGTTTGTCTCACAGTCAGAACAGTTGAAAACCTGCAATTGCCGACACAGGTACAGTAGAGCTCTGATGTGTGTGTGTGTTTAAACTGGCTGGAACACCATTATAGTTTTGAATATAAAGGAGCTTTATGTATAGTGTTACGTTGTTATAGCTGTGAGCCCGAGCGCTGATTGTTGCCTTGGACGTGCAGTGATTTGTAGTTACTGCTCTGTGGCGTTGGTTAGTATGCAGCGGGGGGGGGGGGGCTTTAAATGGTATCCAACAGTCTGTGATAGGTTATTATCAGAAGTGCACAAGTTGTCAGTTTCTCTCCGTGCCCCCTGCTAAAATACTTGAATAAATGAAATGGTATTTCCGCGCTGTCGTGTGTTGTCTGTGGATAACGATGATGCAAATGTTGGACGATCTGCTGCTTAATAGAAACTCAGTGAGAGGCTTGGTTGTTGTTTTTTTCACTCCGACCTAATGTGCGGAGGGAAAAGTTGGTCCGGGGGAAGATGTGTTTGGAGACAGAGTAGCCGTTTGCCCTTGTGTGTCACATTATAGCGTGTTATCACGTCAAGGATAATTGGAAGCGTGGGAGGGAATACCAAGCGGGGATACTGAGGACAAAATGATGGCGAAGGGAAAAACAGTGAGAGCCAGGAGCAATATCCAAGCAGTATGGGTGCAGTGTAGTCCCAGTGTGAGGTATGACGTGATGCCTCTGTGGACACCACACATTATTCAGCATAATAAATTCATCCTGTCAGTACAAAGGTACGTCCATTATGTTTACCGGCTGTCGTTAAGGGATGCAAAGGAGCTGGAGATATTGAGTCAGAGGAGGCGAACACCCCTGGACCGGTTCTCATGGGATCCTTCCACCAACACACGGAGGAAAATAGAGCTTTACTCCTACGGTGCATAAATCTGGTGTCACCAACCTAAGCTGCATATCAGCGAAAACCAACCCAGACACCGGGAAAGCATTCGAACTTCCCACAGGGATGCGACCGTTCAAACCACTGTTCCACCGCGCCGCACCTTAGAAAACTAGAGAGACACTCAGTGGACTAAATTGCTGAAACCGACAGCAGCCCCCCCTCTTATGAAACCCAGTTTCATCGTGGAAGGAGAAAAATCTATTTCTTGATCTGCCCCCTGATCTGGATCCTTTGCACCTACTCTGCTTCCTTCTCTCCAAGTTTCATTGTAAACGGTCACTTGCTTTTTCCCGTAATCCTGGTATCAAACAAACGCAGATTAAAACAGAACCTCTTCGGTGGAGGTAGATAGTGAATCTTTACACATTGTGATTGTTTAACTGACAAAAATATTACCTTAGATTGAAATTAAATCCATCCTCCTCCTCCTCTTCCTCCTCCTCATCCTCCGTCTCCTCTGTCACTTTATCCTTTATACAATGAAACTGCTGCAGGGAGACGAGTTTGAATTAACAAGACAAATAAGGTCATCAAAGACGCTGTGTTCCCTGTGTCGTGTTATCGAGAGGATGAACTTATAAAGTGCTGACAGGACGTTTAATATTTTAAACTACCACTTCTCATTGTGTCGGGCTTTCTTTTCCAGCAAGCTCCCCGTGAATATGATTAATGTATTTGCACGTGTTATAAATACAGTCAAACACCCTGCCCGTGGCTTTAGGTAGCCACACAGCACGGTCATACACAGTTTATTATGTAAAATGATGTGAACAGGCTATTCTAATATATCGCTATCCCTGTGAAATTGTATGCAATCCCCAGCAAACACCGTCTTATATAACCACTTTGGCTGCATCCCAAAAGGGAGCAACCGCTAGCTGCTCGTTTTAATTGCTCGAACAAGAACGCAGCAAGTTCATAACGAGCCCAAATGTGTCTCGCTCACTTTAAAGCTACTGGAGGAAGGGAGGGAAAGCTATGCTGGAGGGCCCGGTCCAAACCGTACCCTGTGTTTTTAACGTGCAGACTCCGGCAGGCGAACACTGCAGCAGATTGGTGGAGAATTAAAACAGTAGCAGAGGTGCAGGAGCCACCTGGTTCTGGCCCGGGTTTAAATGAACACGCAAGCGTCTGTTAACACCGGTTACAGCCCTGTTCGGTGATCATGTAGCTCGGTTGTGCTTTTCTCCTACAGGACTGTGACTCTGCCCACACACTGTCTCCGTGCATATGTGCAGAGTTTGAAAATACACACATAAATACACAGGGTTATGGTTTGCAGGGGGGGAGAAAAAAAACGTTTCACAAAATCCACCGCTCACATCTCCACGGACGAGATTGTGGCACGATGGCTAAATTCTCCGGGAGCATCTGAGGCAACGAGACAATGGCAGTGCAACACTATTTTTAAGATTATCCTCACTGAGCTGTTATGAAATGCAGAGTCGTCTTCGCCCCAGAGCCTTTGCGTTGTCGTGACGGTGTGGCCACACTGCCCCCTGGTGGCTGTGTCCGTGCACAGAAGATCCCCCTGCAGCACAGGGTGTGTGAGTGGATGGCTCCATTTGCAATATGAAAGCAGTAAATAATCAAATGCACTGTTACAACCAGCTGACACCAGAGTAATTGCTGAAGGAGCAGAGTCAGACCATAAAGCAGTTTGCTGATCGTCCTCGGATCTGAGTGGCAGCTGGATGTGTGCGATTAAGTGTGTGTGTGTGTGTGTGTGTGTGTGCATGTAGCCCTGTGTTGACTGGTCTTATGGAAATGTGCAGTAAATCACACTTTTCAAATAGAAATAAAACAATCCACGGAGTCAGCACATTTGCATTTATTCAATTTCACACAAAATTATTTAGAGGAAGGATTTTTTTTCTTTTTGTTTTATTTCATACTAAAGAAACGCTGATGATGACATTAAGCTGCATGTAAATTTGAAATAAGTCTATAAAGTTACATTTTAATCCCACACAGGGATTTGCTACAGTATTGTTGTCCCCATCGACTTTATATAAAGATGGACGACATGACACCCCAAATTATCTTGATGATTACCATGGTGGCATTCTGCAGTACAGTTTGGGGAAAAAACACCTATTTGTGTATTTGACCAAACAATGGATGACAACGTTTACATTTCAAATATGATTCAAGTTTCTGCTAAATTTGGTTTAATTAGTTAAACGATGCCATAAAACCGTGGTGAAACCTCACGATTGACGGCTGAGATCGACTCGTGATTGGTCGAGCGCGTGTTTCGACGTGACCTCGACACGACGGCTCCGCCCCCCCGTTCGCTACTGCTCAAACTCTTGCTCCCTATTACATCACCAGCACAAGATGGCAGCGCCCATATCTGGGGATAATCTGGCTTCATTTTCATACAGCAGGGGGAAGTGGAGACGCATCATCCATCTTTATTTACAATCCATGGATCTCCTACACTGTTAGAATCAGATGCATGATGGGATAAACATTCAGTTAGTTGCCTCTTGAATCTACACACTGGTCCTTTAAACTTGAGAGCTCATCCTGGAGGTTTCTCTCTGCTCCTCTTTGTTTAACAGCAACCCCCCCCCCCCCCCCTCCCTTCGACCACAGAGCAGCTTGAAGTGGAGGGATGCAGGTAGAAGCAGGTAGCGAGGGACTCTTTATATAACACTTCATCGAAAATGGATGGCCGCTATCGAGGAGATGGGCTTGTGCTAAGTGACACAAGCCCAGGACGTGCGTTACAGGAAATCTAAATTTGGATGAAGGTCAGAACAAACGCATTAACCTGAAACCCGCTCGCTGCCACGTCAGCCACACATGTTCACTCGCACGGTGGCAGTTTCCCCTGCCGTCTTTTTGCAGGTGACATCATTGATGTCATGTTTTTCCCTTTTAGACACAGAAGAGTGGGATGAGTGAGGCTTCTCCCGTGTCCTCCATTACCGGCACAGGGAGAGAAGTGACAGCACAAAACTTTTTCTTTCTGGGTCACAGAGGAAACGAGTCGTCTTGTTCTTGTCCAGACGCTGTTGCCAAAAGCCCCAACCTCTCTGTTGTTCCCCATTACTTAGTCTAATCAAAGCAACCTTTTCCTCTCGCGCTCAAACCGACCTTGTTCTTGCCTCGGGAGGTAGCGAGGCTTTGGAGTTTTATAATGACCTGCCTGATTTCCTTTTTCCTCTCTTGGTGTATCTCTGATATGCAAATGAATGCAGCAAGGTGCTTTCCAAAATCTAATCAGATCACCAGTTCTTCAGAGGGAAACCTGCGGTGGAGGAGTTTCTATTCTGAAGTGTTGGAGATCTTATGTTTAGAGGAATGAGTCTAAAGACAGACGAGGGGATTTAATAAGTTTATCTCCAATTCCTATAAATGATCATTTCTTAAAGGAAGGCTGCTTTGGAAATATGGCAGCGTTTTGTCAGGTGAAGCTGAGGAGGGAGGGTAAGTGGGTGCTTTGGGATGACTGCACAGCAACTGAACCATCACAGAGTCACAGTGGGTCACAGACGGAACGAGAAGCTTGAACAGAGGAAGAGGACGAAGAGGACGATGGCTGCAAGACTTCACATTGTGATGTTAATGTCAAATGTGAGGCACCGAGAGGCAGAAGAACCAACAGCAACAATATGTCCTGGTCCAATATTAAATCACATATTTTTCCTCTGAAACCTTAAGGCCTAAGAATCTAAATATGCCAACTTCTTGAAATATGCAAGAAAGCTGGGGGACGACTGGTTGGTGGCTGTAACGTGTATTAAATACAATTTTAATTGCGTAGCCCATATTAACGAATACTCCACTAGCTAGACTGAGGGGGAGAGTCGCAAGTGAAGGATCCTGGGAGCATAGAAGTGCAATGGATGTTTTTTGTGTAACAGAGAAAGAGTCTAATGTAAATGGAGGCGTATCAATGTTTAGAGCATTTGGAAAATCAGTAATAATTTTCATATTCATAGTGTAATTGCCAGAAATACTACGGGAAGGCAAATTGCACATCTACACAATCTAGTCAGTAAGAAAACGTATATCTATAGTTACCTGTAATAACATCATAATTAAATTCCACACAAAAATTTTGTCTGTCTCCTGGTGTTGATGTGATATTAGTCATGACAAGCTTCTTTCTTTATTTCTCTTTTTACCAGCAGACTATGATTCAGCACGTCAAAACCAACTTGTACAGTTTTATGTTTTCCACCAGATGGCGCTGTCGTGTCTTCATTTCACCACTGCCGACAACAGAAGCTCTGCCTCTCAAATAGCTGCTGTTCACACCACATAAAAACCTGGGCTAACACAAATAAAAACTGTATTTGCAGAACGCAAACACATGTTTGGTGTGTGCACAACCTCATCTTGTATCCAGGCATCTAAAAAAATAACACTCAAAGGAAACCATCCAGAGCAGCGTCACTCTTGGGTCGAACAGACACAAGCAGAGATAAAAGGGTTTTTGCTTTCTCAAAGTCAACAAGTTTATCAGTCTATAGGTTACAGACAAGTGTGAAGAGGAACAAGACAAAGCAGAATATTTATAAATCACAATAATGAAAAGGAATGTTTTCTGTTGCAAAGTTGGAAATTGGTGGAATTAACAATCGTTTGCGTACGAATGCAAACATGTCCCAGGACAGCAGCTGTGGTGACCTTAAATTCCGATTCATTTCAAACGGTGATGGAAAATGTTCACGCAAAACTCTCATGAAGCCCGATAGACGCCTCCATTGTCCAGCTCTTTGATTTGGCTGAAGTGGGTTAACACAAGTTGTGCCTCCATTTGCTCAATATGTTGTCAACACGCTGCAACTGGACATTTGGCTTAAACACGAC
Organism: Pleuronectes platessa; assembly: GCF_947347685.1. Classification (NCBI taxonomy): domain Eukaryota; kingdom Metazoa; phylum Chordata; class Actinopteri; order Pleuronectiformes; family Pleuronectidae; genus Pleuronectes; species Pleuronectes platessa. The sequence continues at coordinate 5,265,144 of NC_070646.1, forward strand.
CATTTGGACCACATTGAGTCAAAACATAGCTCAACAATCCACGCCTCCATTTCCTTCTTGCTCACGCACATCCATTCCTCTCACATTTGTTTTGGCATCCGCTGTGTTTGGGCCATTTTTCCGTCCCGGCCGTGGATGTTTGGAACTCAGAGCGCGTACAGATGGACGGTGGACGAGTGGATTATGTTTGCAGGAGACGGGTTTACACTGAGGCTTTCCGTACTTCTGTGACATCGCAATTCGCCAATCCGGCGTTTGCCAACCACCTCAAACTCACAGGAAGCAAAGTAATTGACACCAAAAGGAAGAATTTGCTCCCATAAGGGGAACCTAAAGTTGTAGAGGGTCAACTTTGAATAAGTCAGTTATCTGCTCCAAAGAGGGAAAGTTCTCAACAGCCTCGACCGGGCCTTTAACCAGAAATGAAATCCTTTTAACTTGCGCTGAGTTATCGCCTCCTGTCAGCGGCGCAGAGAGCGGCCCGGGGAAGGAGTAATTGGTTAGTGTTGATCTTGTGATATACACAGAACAATGATATCGATTAGGTGCTAATAAATCTCGTCCTGCAAGTGTTCCTCGTGCAGCAGAGGCTTCAGCGTTCCTGGAGGGGGGGGGGGGGGGGGGACTCACCAAGTGACTGATCGCTGTAACGTCCCGGAGATGGAGAACGCTGAGGGAGAGGTAATAAAGAGCCCCCAGTGTGAATATGAGTGAGGGGGTGGGGGGGGGGGCTCTTCCTGTTGCTGATTCTCTATAGATTTTTCCATTTGTTTAAGAAGCACGTATCATATACAGGAAATACAACATTAGCTACTGTCACTGGAAACGTGAGTGATGGCTTCCTCACCTCCGCCGTGGGGCCTTTAATCAACTGGAATCAATCACATCCTTAAAGCTACGATACCATTTCACGAGCACGTTTATTAACACGGAAAAAGTAGATATAACTGATGCTGCAAGTTAACTGTGTAATGAACAGACATGTAATTATATTTCCTTCTCATGATCCATCATTGATCCTTGGACTGTTTGAGTGCGAGCAAAAGATTACACTGTCACAATTATCGGCACTGACTATGTGCTGGAGGACAGAGACAATAGACTGTAGTTGAAGCTCTATAGAAAGACATTGACTGAGTGGTCTTATAGCTGAGTGCTTTCGCCGGGGTCACCCACTAATCTGCCATCAATTCATTAGCGAAGGCGAATTACCATGAAGGATGCAAACTGCACAAGGAGAAAAATATGTATTTTAAAGTATGAAATCCAATCGGAAGCTGCAGACCATCCTCCTCTCAACTCTGCATCCGTTCTTCTCCACAACAAACGGACCAATCGATGGCTCTTACTTACAGGACGGGGACGATGTGACATGAATTACGTGTCATCGGATGAGTTTCTATTATGATTCTAATGTAATCCACTGGGCACTCAGGAATTGATCCGTCAGTCGCGCTCCGATCGATTCAATCTGCTGTAGAACTCTCCGTCAGTTTGACTCGGTGGGTTATTCATGTGCAGTGTAAAGTGTTTAGACGAATGTATTAACATTAATAACCATTAAAAACCATGACACACTGCTAAATGAATGACCTGCGGTGATCATGGTTGGAGTCGACGAGAAACCAAGAGGCTAAATAATTAGTTAATAAGAAGTTTCCTGAGGCTTTAACCACGGCTCCATGGTCAGCTCCGTTCCTGCTTCATCTCTAAACTGACTCTTCCCTCACATGGGTTTTCCATGTTTCTCTGTTTGTTTCTGATCCTTTCATATTCGAATAAAACTGCACTTTTTCACACTCTTCCTCTTTTTTGATTCCCCTTTCCAAATGATTAAATGAACCCGTCTTTGAACTTGAAATAGCTGCTCTGCTATTCTTACTCTTCGGTTGAATTGTGTGATCTTGAAACCAAGTGGGCGTTGCCTGAGGGCAGCACAAGGCCTTGAGGCAAAGTGAGAAGAACAAAGCGGATGATGAATAAGTGAAAAGGTGTGAGAGGACTTTGTTCTGTCGATTTGACGGCTGCCATGACATCTCTTTGTCTTTTTTTTTTATATATTTCTAAACATTGTTTCCACTCTGAGGAGTTTGCTCAGCGGAGGCGTCGTGCCACCCGGATCCTGGAACAACTCGTCTTTTGAACCATATAGTTTGTGTAGATATCACGATCATTATGGCATCTGCTGTGTCACATGATGGGCCCAATCGTCTTTTTTCCTAGATTTTGATATTATGTTTAGCAGATATCCAATGATATTTAATGTAAGCAGGTGCAGTGGTGCCCTTGAGCAAGGCAGCGTACATCTCGGATGTCCTGCAGGCTGAGCAGATGTACGTATGTGGGTCAAAGGTCAAGTGACGTCTGCGGGAGGCAGCAATTGATCCAAATCAAGCCCATGGGGAAAGGAAATGCATAGATTATGTTCCCATTACAGTAAAAGTGTTCTTCTTATATTTTCATATCTTGTGCATGTGTGTTGCTGCTGTAACACAGGAGAAACTATGGGATCAGTACATCTATCAGAACAGAATCCAAGATGACTAAACGCCTGAATGCCTCATTCTCACTTTCCACTCATTCTCTAAATCAGTTTTTTCGTCATTGCAATTAAAAACTAATAGAAATAAAGCTCTGTTAGCAGGTTTAACAGTTCATATCTACAGTTACATGTCTTCTCAATTTGACCATGTGCGTTTTAATCTCAGGGATTGAATTATAACTGTTTAGAAAATGCCAAATCTATAATAAGCCATTATAAATGTTGCTCTCTGACACATAGTTCAAGAATGAGCTTTGCAGCAGTTGAGATGTTGTCAGGGATTTAACCTGCTCGCTGATTTGCGATCGAGTTGTTGTGACCGTCCTCGCAGTTTGCTGTAAATCGAGAGTGATAATTGGTTGATTAGGGGGGGTCATCGTGTGCACAGTGGTATGACGTCACGCCCTGAGGCGTCGCATCCCGAGCCTCAGTCGCTGATGTGGACGCAGACGAGTCCGGACCAGACGCTGCTGATGTTCAGGCTTTACGCGCGTGGAACGGATTTTTTCCAGCCTTTGGAGGATTTACAACAGAAAAACGTGAATTCCTTCATTGAGTTAAACTGATTTGGCTCAGGACCTTTTTTCTTCTTCTTACTTTACAATCTGCGGCTGTAAAGTTTCGTCCTGCGTCTCCCCGAGGGAGCTGGTGGGAGCAGAGAGAGGAGGGAACGCTCCATCTGCGCGCTCCTGGTGTTTTCCTCCAAAACTCCTGATCCTGGCTGATTTGCGCGCTGTGGTTTCAGCTGCCGGACTCGGCTGCCGGATCGTTGGGATCGTCCCTGTTGGATCTACAGGATGCAGCTTCACTTCAGCCCACGAATCGAGCAACCAACGTGGATCTGTGTGACATATTCTTCTTGACATTTCGAGCTAATCCGCGGATCAACCCTGTTCAAGCCCACTTTCCAAACCCCCCTGTGGCGCCATGATTTTAACAACTTTCGCCATCTTATTGTTCTTTCTGGGTAAGTAGCGACTTCATCTGTTGAATTTCTACAATGTTCAGGGTGTGATATGTTTAATGGTTATAATTATCCGGTTTAATAAGCGCAGCAAACAGTGGCAGTGCGGAGAAGACGTATCCTCTGTCGTGCGTAAAACTGCTGCGTTTTCTTTGCTCTGACTGATTATCCAAAGTTTGTATGAACCAAAATAATGAACTGCAATCGAGTGAAAAATTGATGATTGAGGGAATGGAAGTGTAGCCGCGCGCACGGATCTTTACTAACGCACTTCTTGTGACTCCCAGACTCGGTGGTCACCTTGAAGGGCGACGGCGGCGCAGCCTCCCGGAGCGCGCGCCTGGACTGCGTGCGGGCCAGCGAGCAGTGTCTGAAGGAGTACTCCTGCAGCACCAAGTACCGGACGATGAGGCAGTGTGTGGCGGGCAGGGAGAGCAACTTCAGCGCGGTGTCCGGTCTGGAGGCGCAGGGCGAGTGCCGCAGCGCCATAGACGCCATGAAGCAGAGCCCCCTGAACAACTGCAGGTGCAGGAGAGGCATGAAGAAGGAGAAGAACTGCCTCCGGATCTTCTGGAGCATATTTCAGAGCCTACAGGGTAATGCAATGATTCAGAGAAGAGCCATTCACCTCTATGTGACTTGGTTTAAAAAGTAGTCAAATGACTTTCCTTTTTTTGTCTAAAAGGAATCCATCACAATTATAAAGGACTGCATTTCAAATGTTACAATACAAGAAGAGACATACATTATGGAAATTGGCATTACAAGTATTTCAATTAAAGTATTTATTGTGCAGGCAAATTGTCCCTTTGAGTATTTCATGCTGGGGATTATTTTTACAGATTCATTAATGTGTACTACTACTACTTTATTATCATGCATTTTCATCATCTCATGTGTTTTGCATGTTAAAAACTACCAAAGAAATCGCCAGTGGGGTAAAAGTACAACAATCACATCTGAAGTGTAGAGAGAGCAGCTTTAAGGGAAAACTCTCAAAAGAGAAGGACCTCAGATTTCTACTCAAATACATTATTTATTACCCTTCACCACGTTTAACCCTGAACTCACTGAAGTGTAAATATTAGTCACGTTGCACCGAGCAGGTCTGCTTATAAAATCAAGCAGGAACAAATACATGTCCAACACCATCTCCATGGTGCCAGAGGTTTATGGCACCGGCACACGTACCACGATACAACCTGATCTCACTCGTTGTAAAAATGAACATAAGGTCAAACCCCCTGCACATGTTCCTGCATGACATCATAAGAGCTCTTATTAGTCAATTAGCCATTCAGGGTAATTGATTTCATAACGTTGAAGAGCATCAGATAACATCCACCTGCACCTCATGTTCACTATCATTCTGTCTCTGCCCCCCCCCCCCCATGCAGGTAACGATTTGCTGGAATATTCTCCCTATGAACCAGTCAACAGCCGCCTGTCAGACATCTTCCGCCTGGCGCCCATCATCGCCGGTGAGAAGCTGTTTCTTTTTCACATTGCTGCCACTCCTCGGATTTTAAGTTTAGACACTGTGCGAAAAAGTTAAGTCACTCTGCACACGGCCATTATTTCCCTGTTAAGCTTCAAACCCAAGTTGCCACATCACCGTGCAAAAAAGATCTGTCACTGTTTGACAACCCGCTCTTTTCTGTTGCCGTCTGGTTTCAGGCTGCAGCTTTCGAACGCCCTTTATCCATCACAAAAGCTTTTATCTGTCACTGTGACCCACCGTACACAAAGCAGAGTCATTAAGTGTGTTTCGCCTTCGAAGCTCTCAGAGCGATTAGAGGTCTGCATGTGTCCCCCCCCCCCCCCCCCCCCCCCTCAGAGCACGGAGGCTGGAGGTAGCAGTTACAGTATGAGCTGGTTTTTAATTAATCTGCCTTTTAGAGAGGAGGGGGTGTTGTCTGAGACGTGGGAGCCGTCCTGGGCTGAATGCATGGATGTAAAAAAAATAATAATTAGAAGAACAAAAGTAATGGAAACGAATGTCCTCAGACGTCAGTGGAGTGCAGGTGAAGTGGGAGCACACACGTAGACAGGCCCATGTTCGATCTGCAGGGATCAGACACACACAGAGGAGCAATTCACCACATGTCTGTGTTCAATGGCACTGATAAAAGCTCTGTGTGTGTGTGTGTGTGTGTGTGTGTGTGTGTGTGTGTGTGTGTGTGTGTCTCTCTCTCTCTCTCTCTCTCGCTGGCACTCGTCAATGTTAAGGACGTCTGCTGCACTGGCCAGCTACTATTTCAGTGTAGGAAAAAAAATGGTTATTTGATTCTCTCTCTCTCTCTCTCCCTCCCTCCCTCACTCCCTGTGATTGAATCCACTTAGCGTACCACTGTGGCCCCTGCTCCACGTGCAATGACATAATGGTTGTCTGTATTTTCAAACGGAGGGTAAAGAAAAAGTTATTGCAACCTGATTTCCCCGCCCTGATCTATCAATGTGAGACGAAGACGAATTGCAGGGGAGGATTTGTGAGGCTTTCGGATTATGGCTCTCGAAGTACAATAAGACAGCGATTATTAAAAAGGCCCCGAAGAATAAGACGGAGTGCCCGAAATCTAAAGAAATCCCAGTAAAATCTGATCAGCTGATAAAAAGCTCTTCTACCAAAGCCAGTGACTCACATTATGTGCACCTCGTGGTTTTAATCATTATAAAAGGTGGCGCTAGTGTAAGATATCTCCTACGTTAAAGGAAACATACGGTTTAATGTATAGAAGCATGTAAGCAGCCAAAGGCGCTTCTGAAAATAAATAATCACCTAATGGGTTAGATATAAGAAATCCATTTGCCATAAGTGACCTCATTCCCGTGTGAGACTAAGCCCGGCCTCGGGCAGCGGGCTGCGTGGAATAATGCTCATGTGATCTAGAATCATCTGGGTCTCCTGTGTTCACTGCTAAGACGTGATGATCACTGCAATGATTAACAAATCCAGGTTATTAGACCTACTTATTAGATTTTATTTACCCCCAAATGACTTCTCGCAAATGATGATGAAACTGAAAGATATCTCGAAAGAAGAAATCAAGATTGAAGTGTCCGCAGCTCAGAGAGACTCACAACGACAGTGTTAACCATATAGAGTGGATATAAAGATGGAAGATGCAGCTCCGCTTCCTCCTGGTGCAGTAGAATGAATCTGAAATATCACAGACACGTGACACATTGACGTTCATGTGTCCAATCACTGCACAGAACTGGCCAATCGTGAGTCAGTATCAGGTCAATCGAGTGGCGTTGCACACTGCTCGTTGAAAGATAAGAATTTATTTCACGTTTCCTTGGACTTTTTAGGTTGTTAACATGGAGGAGGTGGAGTTTATGACCTATACTGCAGCCAGTCACCAGGGGGCGATTGAGACGATTTGGCTTCACTCTTAAAGAGCTATCATGTCGTCCATCTTTAGGTGATTGCTGTCTTCATATATAGTCCGTGGTGCAAAGTGAAATGTTTACCATGTTCACAATCTTGACTTTGCTTTCAGTCATTTCTAAGAATCCTGAGTGATGCATGAATGCCTATCACCCCGGTACTGAAAGCCACGGAGCCCTGACATTAGCGTGGCTACTCGGTTTCCCACTGCTCATGCAAGCCCTACTTTGTTTTGAGCTCCACCTTCACAGACTCACATTTCTTTATTTATGGCTCCAACCAAAGCCGCTCGCTTATGAGGTATTTATATCCTCATCAATACCGAGCCTGAAGATCGTGACTACCGGAACATGGTCTCCAACAGGAGCTGATATTCAACTCTGCATCTTTTATAGATCAGTGAACCACATGCATCACAATGCTGTTGTGCAGACGAGGGGGAGAACGATGGGAAGACAGTTGCCTCTGTACCACACACAGACTCCTTGTTTACACCTTTAAAAATTCTTTACTGCAGCACCGGGGGGCAACAAGCAAAACTCGAGATCATCACTAAATCATACTGCTCCACACACAACATGGGATTATTACCGATGCTTCTGCGGCCTCGTGTTTATATTCTTCACAATCCTGCAGCTGAAGTTGAGGTGGCAGGGTTTGTTGTCAGAGTTTATCTGCTTGTACATCACATTCTCAACTCATAAGTATAAGCAACTTTTCTTTTTGATTTTCAAGACAAGATGTACTGATTCTCCTTCTCCAGAGAAAGTCTGGCACCACCGGTACGAGGACTGATTAGATCACAGGAGGATGTTTTGGGGGGAGGAGCACATGCTGTACATAAGAATGAGCAAGGGAGTAAAATCCACTGTTTCCTTCTGTAGGTTCTCATCGCTTTACTCTGAAAAGGACAAAAATCGGTTTATATCTTATTTTGAAAGTGAGGAATACATGAAAACTTTAATTTTACACAAAAAACAATGCAGATGTGCATTCATGTGGATATCTTGTGTGAATTTTTTACATTTATATATCATTTTTGTGTTCGATATATTTGGCTGTAGTTGGGTTTTTGTTTGTACAGGGAAGTTTATGTTTAAATATTAAGACTAAATTAAATTTAGAGTTTGATAGACATATTTGGAGTCATTGCCAAATTTTCATAATATTTTACTACCCTAATATTGGTATCGGCATCGGGCCCCAACAGATCCAAACCAGTTGAGCTTCAATCTGAATTTCAGATTTTATCTTTCAGTTGTGTAATACAGCAATTCCTCTACACATATACTAAATTGGAACATATTTCCTAAAATGTTTTCAGTATCAAACTCAATTTACATGGACACAGCCACCCTCACCAGGACCCACGATGGTTCACCACTGAGCCCAGTATCCAGGCCCTCTCCTCCCATAACCATCCTCTCAGCTCATCATCAGCCTCACCGAGAATCGAGTTCGGGGATGATTCTTTTTTTTCCATCGCAAAAGATCTCAAGAACAATTCCATGGGTCTCGCCGCCTGAAGCAACAGATTAATCCTCAGCAGTCTTTGTCCTGTCGCCTCGGGCCGGGCCGGCTCGGTCGGCTGCTCAGACACGAGCAGACAAACCGCAGCTGAACATCACAGCGGCCGTCGGTTGGAGAAAATGTTTAAATCTGCTGAGCCGTCGCACACAAGACTGCTCTCAGTCATATCAGCAGCTCATCTCCAGGCATTTCCTTTCCCACGCGTCGCCTTTGTTTTTGGTCGGCCCCTCTGCAACAGCGGAATAAAGCAATTTATTCCAACCGAGTTAACCAGAGGAAGCTCGGCGGCCGATAATAAGACACAAGCCGAGGGTTGGAAATTCACTTAAACGCTTCGTAATCAAATGTTCGAAAAGTTGAGGATTCGCTGGATTCGAGGCAAACGTTCTGGATTTCAGAGTTTTACTTTCACAATATAAAGTATATTTGAAAAAGGGCTAGACACAGTTATACCAACGTTTATACAATAAATATAAAGGAAATCAACCTTCAACGTGACACGTGACCTTTAAAGTGTTGAGGTCAGGACGTTGGGGTTTGTAGGACAAAACAAGCAGAAAGAGGACGGTGGATTTAATTCACCACAATCAGACTCACGGTTCAGTTGGTAGCTGATAGAAGTACAAATCCATATTCAGATGACAAACAAACAGAGGAGCCTGAACTCAGGTGAGACACATGGCAGCAGGCGGCCGTCACAGGAACAGGAAACCAGGAAGCTTCAAAGTAAAACAGGAACCGACAAATCTAAAAGACTAAACACAAGAAGGTTACAAGAATAAAACCCAAACCTAATATCAACATTCAAATCTGAGAGCAACATCATCGACCTATAAACAGTACAAACAATACAAACAACGATATAAACATATAAACAATGTCGATATAGAAAGAAGACAGTTTATTTAGGATTACAATTTAAAGCTGAAGACATTCTTCATTATTGGAATTCTTAAATTTCTTAAAATCTAAATCTAATCAGATTTTTTTATTTGTTTTAATCTACGACAAATTTCTGTGGCACCACCTCAAATCAATCACTTTACAGCCGATAAAAGAAAACTACAAAAATCAACCTGTGATTTAACACAATCGATTTAACTTTAATTTGAAGAAACTTAATCAAAACTTCGGTTCATATCAGCTCCTCTGCTGAGAGTATAGTTTACTGTGAGAAGACATCATTTAATGTTCAGCTGAAGAGAGAGAGAGAGAGAGAGAGAGAGAGAGAGAGAGAGAGAGAGAGAGACAGAGAGAGAGAGAGAGAGAGAGATACGACTTGAAATGTTGAAGTAAAACACTCCTGAAAAAATGTCATTCTTACTTTGCTGCCGAGTTCTGATGCTTCTGAATTAAGCTACACCAAAAATTATATTTTGACAATTTGAATATCATTCAGGAAATAATATTTATCACTTCTGCTCACACACACACACACACAAACACATTTATGTACTAACCCGACATCATTGCAGATGAAGGCTCGGGCTTTGCAGAGTGTGAACTCCTCACAAAGTTGAGTGCAGCCGATGGCTTAGCCGCGATGACAAGTTGAGGGGGGGGGGGCAAGTGGATACGCCACCATGAGCGATGATGCAGGCTCCGGCTAATCACAGCTTTGAAAATGAAAAAATGAAACGCTGCGTGCTGCAGGTGACACGCAGGAGGATGTTCCTCGGTCAGGAATTAAATCATTCGATGTGACCCCGAACACACACACGCTGCACCCACACAAACAGACGCACGCACACAAGCACATAATCACTCAGGCTGCGATGTGACATGTGCATTAGTGCTAAATGGAAAACTTCATACATGCAAATCATCCAGAACCTTGAAATTATCATACATTAGCAGTGACATGTAAATAATCATGTAAGGTTTTCTCACCCAAAGTACAGGAGGGTTAATATTCATGTTCAGTAATGTGTAAAAGTCTGTTTGATTTACATAAAAATGTAAATGTACATCGATTAAAATCAAGTTTTCTGAGAATAATTTGTTAAATATACAAACATGATTTATTCTCCTTAATGGTGAGTATGTTCATTTATATACATTTATAGATTGTAAATATGCTAATTATATATTTAATTTCTATCTTTTAAAGGAAATTTTACACACAAGGTTGTTCTGAACAATGAAGAAAATCCATTAAGTGATATTAAATGATAATTACGGATGGTGAGGAAGCTAATTTACCTGTCGGGATAGTTTTATATTTAAGTTTTTTGAAAAACTAGGAAGACAAAGTGCCCCCCCGACTCCTGCACGGCATCAACAGGTGCATCCACAGGGATTGCACTTGAATTTCCTCATCTCCCTCCTGTGTCCTGCAGGCACAGTAGCTCCATATGTCATATTATTTTACCTCATTCACAACCGAGTCCCATCTGCCAGCAGAGATGTTATTGCATGATAACCCCCCCCCCCCCCCCCTCCCCAAACTGAAACTTTTAAAGGGAGTTGGTGGCTTGCAAATTGTGAAAAATCAAACATCTGAGCAACTTTCATTCGTCACAAGTGCTAAATATTCTAATCTCCCGTCGTCGTTGCCTCAAACACACGAGTTCCTCGGTTCTGCAGCAGCGTCCTCGCACAGAGTCGTGTGTTAAAACTCCAGCAATGCTTTTTAAGTCAACGCAGGACGAATGGCTGCCTGGAGGATTAAATGGAGGGAAGGAATAACCGGAGCAGTTGGAGCTAAGTGAGATTTTGCTAATTACACGGGTGCACTTAATAAATGGGTCTCGGGTCTGGTCATAAATTCGGAGACACTGGCGTGGATTTAGTGACGCTGGCAGGACGCCTAATAGACGAAGGGAACGTCTCTGACCACCGCTGTTTTCTTTCTTTTATAAGGGGACGACAAAGAGGGCAGGCACTAAGTGGAGGGATTACATAAAGCAGTGATACATGGCTAAGGACTTTTATTTTGGACAGCCATGCCGACTGTAAACGGGGGCTGGGTAATGGTTTTAAGTTTCCGGGCGAGGGAGAACATGAAGGGGAATCAGGTCTAAAGGGAGATGAGGGGGCTGGAAAACACGATATGTGAAATGTAGATAATAGAGGCCTCCACACTTCAGGCTGGACGGTGGCTTGTTTATACTTGGACAACATGAATAATTATTAAGCAAATTTAGCAATGACTCCTAATGACACAGAAATGCAATTTAGTGTGGATATTTTAAACTTGAAAACAACATTCTTCCACATAAATAACTATAAATATAACGAAAACACAAATACAACCAAATATATTGAATATAAGAAATAAACATGAGTTCACATCTCTGCATCGATTATTGTGTTAAATAAAAGCTTTCACATCGGTGCATATCGGCAACTAGAAAGGCAGATACCAATATGTACCTCAAAAGCTTATTTACTTGTTGCCTCTACATCTCCATTCAGCAGCCGCCTGTGGTTTAGTTAGTGGATCACACTGGAGCACTTCATATAAGTGTAATCTGCTTTTCCTATAGTCGGGGAACACAGTCTAAGAAGAAAAGAGTGGCCTGAGCGATTTCTCGTCAGAACCTTGTTATCCAGAGCTGCTGCAGTGGAACTAAACCCTCGGGAGGCGAGAGGTTTTAGGACCGACTCTGCCGCTTCTGACCTCACCGCCCCTGTGCAAAACGGTGGCTTCACTCCAGGACGTTTTATAACTCTTATTTATTCCACATCCCGCGCAAAAATAGGATCAGATGTGGATGTTCCTGAGACACGAGAACCTCTGCATCAGTTTTTTTCTTAAATGTTGTTCCTCAGCTTCATTCTCCCCAGAAATAAAAGCACTTCTGCAGAATTGTTTGCTTAGATGACTTAAAGTAATTTATTCACTAATCAACTGAAAAACGATCAACTGATGAACTTTGATCAAGCATCAACAATCGTTTCCAAGCAGAACAGCAAAGAAAATACAATCACATGTCTTTCGTTCTTTAAAAAAACCAAGACCAACGGATTCTTCTCCAGCACAGATACATCCATGTGTACGAATACTTTCACATAGTTACTCATTAATCTATTAAAACTTTAAATCCACCACTAACACCCAAACCCCAACCCCCCCCCCTCAGGGTTTTACAAAACCCGTCGACTTCTGGTTCTCACTTTCACCAGTGAGCAGCCCCTAGGACACGATAATTGACCTCTTCTCTGGGATCTTTAGTATCAACCTGTTAGAGGTCAAAGGGTCGGATTCCTAGACCGGCTCGTTACCGGGTCTGCGCCAGTGACAGCGCGGTGGCCTCGCCCGGGGGGGGTGACACCCAAGACGTCTGAGGGAGATTTGTTTTCCTTCAGCTCCACTGGCCTTTTAACAGGAAGTGATGTCAGGTTACAAATCACCTTTTTGTGGGTGGTGGGCTTTGTCTGTAAATCAAATGAGACGCTTCGCGGTATTTAGTTGAAACTTTAGGACTTTAAGAGGATTATAGAAACAAACAGATCATGCAACACAAAATTATACAAATTGCACATAGGCACAGACCATAGACTGTTTATAAATATGATGGACGACATGGCAGCTTCTCAAAAGTGAAGCCTCGCTGCAGTAAAGGTCATTAATCCAGCTTCCTCCATGTTAGTGGATGGGACGTGGACAGAACTTAAAAAGTCCAAACACAAATAAATTATAGTTTTCCTCAAAGACAGATTCTTATCACACCGATGTTTGTCCAAGTATAAGTGTTTTTTCGGCTTCAGAAGAGGAGACGTGTCGTCCACCTTTACAAACAGTCCACGGCCCAGACGACTGTTAACAACAACCTTCACCACGGCCTGTTTATGTAACTGGTGATGTCAAATTGAATTCATGGCTCTGAATCACATTTGTGATTTGTCGCAGTTTTCCGACATGATGCTCTTCACGCGCTCTTGGGGCGTATTTGTTGAAATTTGCCACGTCACCAACCTCCCGATGAATAAGAAGATAGATATGAAAGATGGTTTGTGCTAAAGCGATTCCCCAGAAGGAGAAAGTAGGACCACACAATTAGCTGATTAAATGCAAAAGTGCCCTTGAAAAGTATTTTTCCTGCCAAGTGGGTGTCGGTGATGTCACACTCCTGACCTACAGCTCCCAACCTTCTATCTCTCAGCTTCACAGCCACACACAGACAAAGCCACGTTTTAACCCAGATCCCTCAGAGTAAGAGTGTGTTAATAAAGCCAAGTTTAGCATTCTGAGGTAAATCTGTCACACCTATGGCCCAAAAAGCCACAAACGGCCACTGCAGGATCACAGCCCACATCTCCAGGCACTTGTCAGATGTAAGTAATGGCTTCTGTAATATGTGATTAACCCAAGGTTCAGGAATGTATTCAGATCTAATCAGGGCTCATTCCGCGGTGCATGAAAGAGCGCAGTGAACTTCAATTCCACCTCAAAAGGCAGAATTACAGAATTCATTCTTCCATGCCGCGGCCGAGGATACAGTTTGTTTTGCCGTGCGGGGAGTCAGTGGAGCGGGAAGGACTTTAACTACAACAAATGAGAAAATGAGATGTGAGCGTCATTACGTCGGCTGCAGAGCACTTTTGCTCCGATTGGGAGGAAACGGGGGTGGAAGTAAAGATGGGTGGTTTGGTTCAGGGAGCTCGAGGGAAACGCAGCGACTCAGCAGGTGTCTGTGTTGGATTTTCAAGAAAGTACATTTCTGTGTCTTCTGTGAGATACAAGAACAGCAGCAGACACACAAATACCAACAACATGCATCCATGTGAGTCATGTCGCTTTTGGAAATACTCTTTTGTCTATATTGAAGAGACGCACAGGGACTTGATCAGGAGGAGCTAATGAAGTCTGATAGAAGAATCTAATTTGAGGATTTAAAACAAATTAGTACAATAATTTTAAAGATATTTCCCTGTGAAATTGTATTTCTGTATCCACACAATACGTATGATAATTCAAAAAGAGTCCAACCTCTCACACTGTTGATGATTTTGCTGTTTCAGTCAAAGTAAATGTTCCATAACATTCTGCGAATTTTGTTTTAAATAACTAAAAAGATCTCAAGGACCATATATCAAGTGGGATATCTGGGATGAATATTCACTTCCCATCATTTGGATGCTTCACGTAAATATTGACACAACACTAAGGCTGAAGTCCCCCTGTAGAGGACGCAGGTTCGATTCCGACTCGGCCCTTTGCCACGTGTCTTCACCACCTGAGTCTGTCGAGGAAATGTCCCAAAATATCATATATATCATAAAAGAGTCATATTTCCAGAGATATAAAGAAGCTTCCTTAGAAATGTGGATTCATATGGAGTTGTGTAATTTCTACGAAGGTGACATTTTTTAAATGGATGCAAAATAATGGGTGGAAAAAGTCAGTGACACATCCATAGGTGAGGAAACCGTGTTACACACAGGAAATGATCCTGATAATGAGGATGACTGTGTAAAATCCCCTTGAATTTCAACGCAGGACAATATTTCCCTCATGATCCATCTTGTTTTCTTTCTCTGTTCGAACGACAAGCAAGTATCTCCTGCATCCTAACACCTTCACAATAAAGCACTGTGCCGTCTCTCCTCTCTCTCTCTCTCAGCCGAGCCGGCATCCACGAAGGAGAACAACTGCCTGAACGCTGCCAAAGCCTGCAACCTGAACGACACGTGTAAGAAGTACCGCTCGGCGTACATCAACCCCTGCACCAGCCGGGTGTCTGCCTCCGAGGCGTGCAACAAGCGCAAGTGCCACAAAGCCCTGCGACAGTTCTTTGACAAGGTAATGAAGCAGCAAGTTACTCCAAGCTTATTTTTTCTGAGTGTGATTTTGTGGTTTTCGACGCCAACACAAGCCGTGAAAATGCTTTGATTAAAGTGTAATTTCACATTTAGTTGCACAACAGGATCTTGATAAACAGGAGCTGCTCTTGGAAGGTGAAAATGCTCAGGATGGAGTTTGCCCTCCAGGGAATAACGGGCACCGGAGTCAACATGTGCTCTCTCTCCTCCCTGTTTCCCAAAATGAAGGTTCCAGCTAAATACAGCTATGGGATGCTGTACTGCTCCTGTCCAGCAGGGGACCAGACGGCCTGCGAGGAACGCAGACGACAAACCATCGTGCCCGTCTGCTCCTACGAGGACAAAGACAAACCCAACTGTCTGTCGCTGCAGAGCTCCTGCAAGACCAACTACATCTGCAGGTAAAGAACATATTAAGGATTCTTTCTGTGTGGAGTTGGCGTGTTCTCCACGTGGTTAATGGGTTTTCTCCAGGTTCCTCCCACAGTGCAAAATCCTGCAGATTGGAGTGAATGGAATATAATAACTTTGACTCCTCTTGCCTACTTCATTGCAAATAGATATATTATATTATATATAATTTCACATCACCTGCAGAGATTCTCTTCTAGGACATGACAAGTTCAAACTGAAAACTGAGAGTTTAATTCAAGACCAGTCACTATGACCTCGGTCTTTCGTTCAGTGAAGGAGCTACTACTCTTTTCTTTCTTTCACAAGTTAAACTTTAACAGAGTTTAACAGGAAACACTGATTTGTTTTCACGCGTCTTTAAATCGTTGAACCGTTTCTTATAAATGTGACAAAGCGCTTCACTCCCGACGAGCCTGAAATCCAATATCAGCATCAGGGGTATTTGCATTTCTATCCTCGTTTTTTTTGTTTTTTTCCAGGTCAAGGCTGGCAGACTTCATCAGTAACTGTCAGCCAGAAGCTCGCTCCATCTCCGGCTGTCTGAGGGAGAACTACGCTGATTGTCTGCTGTCGTATTCAGGACTCATCGGTGAGTGATTCCCTCGGAAGGTTTTCAGAAATGGCCTGAGAATTAGTCGCGCTGCTACCGGTGCTTCTTTTGATTTGCTTCGGTGACAATCAGGGAACTCGAGGGAACGAGGACGGAGCAGAATCAGTTTTGCGAATCATGAACACGATTTTTCCAATCGAACTTGTTTGTGATGAATTTTTTATCTTCAGTTTTTCTCATGTCTGATTGCGTGAAGCTTTCAACTGTTTAATTAAAAGCGATGTATATGGATTTTATTTGATTTAGTTTTTTCAAATCCAGTAGAAAACAGAAAGCTGTTGCAAATCACAAAATTACAAAACCCAACTGTAGATAACAACAGTAAATAAGGATTGATTTAACTTTCATCAACTTCTAATGACAGAGGTAGGAAGGTAGTGCTCACAGCTGATTGGACGGGTTCACTGTGAATCTCTTTAACTGGACAGAAGGGCTGAGATGCTGTGTTGTGTGTTGTGATTTGTTGTTGTGTTTTGCCCTTGAAGGCCTCCGTAGATTCTTCCTCTATAACTGCACAGAATACACAACATGTTCCTTTAAAGCACAGAGAGGATTTACCTGTGTGGTCACCAGGGCCGGATCCCAGACCAGGGAGGCACAGGGCCCAGCTGAAATTGGCCCCTGAAGTGCCTTCTCCTGTCAGTAGTCTTTAAAGAAATAGACACCTGCTAAATCTTTACTATAATAAATGTTATTAAGAATTTTTATTTTCTAATCTTTCTTGAAAAACCCAATGTGCTTGAATAAGATTTTTTATGTAAATTGAGGCCCCTTTATGGCCCCTGATTTAGAAAATTTGATTTGCTTGAATCAATTATGTCTTAAGAAGCGTTGAAAACATGACAGAATTCTCATCAGGAATCTGAAATCACACACAACCTGCTCGTATTCTGTTTTTTATTATAGATTAAACTGTGGCACTGAACTGTGGCTGATTTGTCGGCGTGTAATCCAACCCACACCCGTCCCTCACAGATGTTCACGTAACTTTATCTTGATGTGCACCGGATCGACGAGGCAGCCAGACAGACGAGATCACAGTCAATAACCTGCAAATCTGTGGGGAGCACACGGCGTCACAGTTCAATCCCCGTGCGCCACGCACCGCTCACTTCCCTTTGATCAGTCCGTCCTCCACCAGCAGGTTTCATTATGTGGAGGAGGAAAAAATGACGTCCCACTGAGTTTTCATAATGAGATCTGAACGCGGGGCAACAGTGACCAATCGAGAACGCAACAGGCGGACATTTTAATCTGCGGCCCTTCACACACAGGTCACAGCCTCTAACGGCTCCCCCTGGTGTCACCACGACAAAGAAACCTGTCTGTCCTCATGAAGAGGAAGGAAGCGCTTTCATTCCGTTACATCAGGAGGACAACTTACATCAGAATCATCTTTTATAATGTTCTACATGTTGTGGGACAGACAGGACCACTGTCATTGCTATATCATTTGGTACATTATGTATAAGTCAATTATAACAATAACCATGTAGGGTTAAAAAACTATATCTGTAAGTATAAGACTATAATTCTCTCCAATAGCAACACAAAATAGCATTGTCAAAATATTTAGCTGTTTATCAAATATTTGCCAGTCTCTTCTTATAAAGAGTTTGAAACCTCAACTTTCACTCAGACGCTTAAATTAGTCTTTAAACTTTAAATAAATAGTCGTGAGACACTTATCGTGATGATTGTCGATATCGTTGTGTCTCTGAGCTCTATCACAACGATGCAGTAGGTTGCTGCGTCAAAGTCAAAGCAGAGGGTAGAGTCAATGGGCTCCTTATTAAAAAGGGAAGCATTGATAGAGTGATAGTTATGCATGATAACACGGCTCCTTAATGAAGCACCTTGCAATCCAGTGCAAGTTCTATAGACTTTGTAAATGGGGTTTAAAAGGCTCCTGATCAGATTTCAAAGTGTGCACAGCCTTGAATGTGTGCGACCGAATCCAGACGAGTCCTGGAGGTTCCAGCTGTGACTCACTGAGGCTTTCTTCTCTTCTGTGCCGCAGGTACGGTGATGACGCCCAATTACGTGAGATCTCTGGGAATCAGCCTCTCGCCGTGGTGCGACTGCAGCAAAAGCGGGAACGGCAAACCGGACTGTGATAAATTCTCAGAGGTTTTCACCAAGAACAGATGCCTGCGTGAGTCCCCACATTCAGGAGTTCTGTAAAGAAACAGATTTCCATCCCAGCTTTGTACCACTGAGTTTAAATGCCTCCATGGAAGGAATAGTTTCATGTATCAATAGTATCACCATTTCATTTAATCCTATTCCTTCTGTGTTTCTTGCAGGTAATGCCATCCAGGCTTTTGGTAACGGTACTGATGTCGGAGTTTGGCAACCCCAGCCCCCCATCCGGCCCACGGCAGCAGATCCGAGCATCAGCCGGAGAGCTAAGGAGCGAACCGCTGGCGCTCTGGACGCAGACCTGACCAAACCACATCTCGACAGGGACTCGTTATATCACATCTGTGGAACCTTACAGGTGAATCTTTATCTATTTAGTGGAAATGTCATTGATTAAATATGTAAATGTGAGAGAAGATTTGAAAACAGATTTCTCTACATTATTAAAGCAATTTTTTTGCACCATTGTGACTTTAGGAGCCTCCAGAAAAGAGTATATTATACCTGCATTGCTCTCAGTGCTGCTGGGGGGGGGGGGGGAGTATGTGTTTGCAGCTAGTGGCTGTGCCTCGTGCATTAAGTTATGGCAGATAAGTCTGCATCATTGTGACGTCACAATTCCCCACATTTGCATAGGACACGCCCCCTAACCACGGCAGGTAAAGTGAGAGCTGAGGCTACACGTGCTGGAAGTGGTTGACCAATCAGAACAGAGTAGACCAGCTAACCAATCAGAGCAGACTGGGCTTTATCAGGACGGGGGGGCCTTAAAGAGACAGGAGCCACAAGTGGTTTCAGACAGAGGATGACAAGAGGTGCTGCAGTGATGTGTTTTCTGCACATCAGAGCATGTAAACATTTTCAAGTAATAACCCAAATTTAAAATGTGGACCCTGAATGTGAGCAGAATATATACTTTCCAATAAACATCATTAGAAACCTCCAAAAACGTCTGAGAGAAAAGAGCCGGAATCCAACTTGAGATCCGTCTGAGCGTAACACGTCAGGCTCTGTCACCTTGATGGATCACGGATGGTTTTATGATGGCGTGCACAGTCTACTACCCCCCCGACCCCCGACCCCCCGACCCCCCCGGGCAGAAAGTCAGGCTTTCCAAATCTGTCGTGTCAAAGCTAATTGGTTGCCACGCCACAGAAACATCATATAAGGCCCACAGAGTTAATGTGTGTGTGTGTGTAAGAGAAAGTAGGAGAGAGAGAGAGAGAGAGAGAGAGAGAGAGAGAGAGAGAGAGAGAAGACTGAACTTTGTATTTACCTTATATAAAATAGAATAGAACTTATATAATCAACATGTAAATAATGGCTGTTAGCATGAGGCTCATCCTTTTAATGAACCTCCACCCCCTGCATCTGAATACATCATACAATAACTAATTCAAATGTGTTATGTAAGAACTGAGTTCCTCTTACAGTATCTCAATAATATAAACATATAATATAAGAAAAACGGTCGAGACTGAGTTAGTGCCTGAAACCTGTTTTCTCTTCAATGACCAGTGGAGAGCGACTCTACAAGAACTGGTTCAAGTCCCAGAAGAAGGCTTTCACCAATTTCTGCTTATTATCCTTTCTTCCATTTCGTAAATAATTTATATAATATCAAATTCAATTGTAGCGAAAACGCTGACGTAAACATTTAACATCGTGAAATGACGACACGTTGTGTTGGAATGTGCTGCGGCTGCTTTGTTACTCTCTGGCCTCACTAACAACACTTCAGACCTCTGCTGCTCCTCCTCGGGTAAATACCACGGGGCTATATCTTTTAAATGAGATGATATCACAAACTTTAAGCGAGACGATCTATCATATTGGATTTTAATAGTGATAATATGATTTATCGCCGCTAAAAACCTCCTGCAGGAGGAAAGACCTCCTATAGAGCAATTAATCATTCTTCTCCACAATCCTGCCTCGTGGAATCCTCTCTACTTAAAACCAATGTGTGCCGTGTTTATTATTGTTCCCCAAACTACTGTAGAGTCACTTTATCATTTTCTGTGGTCCATCTCTGTATCTGCGAGTGTGTATCTGCGAGTGTGTGTCTGTGAGTGTGTGTCTGCGAGTGTGTGTCTGCGAGTGTGTGTCTGCGTGCGGCTGAGAGGGTTCGGAGGAGCCAGAGAAAAAGTTTCAACGCATTAAATCGTTGTGACCTTGAGGCTGCACAATCACCGGGATCTCACCGAGACAAACTTTTACACAAACACTCTGGATTCGTGAACGTCTTGCTGGAGGAGGGGTGGGGGGGGTAGGGGGTCGGGGGATGGGGTGGATTTGGACATCAGGGTTCCTGCAGGTCAAAGTTATGGAAACCGGTGGGAACGAAGGAAATTTACTTTAGGGAGAATGTTTACTTCACAATCGCGGCTGTGGGAGTTTAACTCGATGATTGACGACATGGAAGAAGCAGACAACTCTTTGTGTGTTTTGTGTGTGTTTTTCTTTGCCCCATCTTGAGCCAGTGAGTGATCTTGAAAGACGATCACACAGAATGTAAGTTAACGTTTCTCTCCTGCTTCGTTTCTTGTTGTTTTCCCTCAAGGCCCAGAAGCTGGTGTCCAATCAAACGGTGGATGCTGAGCAGTGTGTGGTGAGACTTGTTGTATTGTTGTGAGCTTGTATTGTACGAGATCTAATAAAAGCTTTTGTGAGGAGAATGAGATTAATATTTGAGAAAGAAACGTCAGTAGAGACACCAAGGGTAGTTCAACATATGATAAGACATATTTTTACACAGATACTTTAAATCTGGATATTAGAAAATACAAATATGAACTAAGCTCAATAGTTTTATACTTTGATTAGTCACAAAATTATTTATTAACTATGTTTGTTTCCACTGCACTTTGTGTTGTCACTGCATCACCTTTAAATCTCTTAAGTCTGACAGAAATCCAGTTATTATCAACTTTATATTGACAATATTTCTACTTCTATGACCTTCATATAGGAATAATTATGATTTCCATTGAGCCGAATCTCAGATTTATGCAGGATCCCACAGAAAGGGAAATAAATGATCCATTTCAAAAATATCTTTGTTATTCTTCTCTTCGGTTTAACGTTCTTTCCTTTCCATCCACAGAACCATCAACTGGACGAGTCCAGCGACTCCAACGCCGTCGCCAGAAGTTCCCCGGCCGAGCTGGGCTGCCTGCACACCTCCAGTCTGCTCCTGGCTCTGGCCTTTGCCTTCACACCTCTAGTGCTAGAAGGAAGAGGATTCTACCTTTTGTAGGAAGTGAGTCTCGACCCGGCGCTCTCATCTCAAGACGTGACTCCACTCATGAACTTTCATTTGCCAGAGAGCGAAAAACCTACGTGTTTCTTTTGTTTGTCATGAAGTGGAAAAGAGCGAGAGCCCTGGAATCAAGAGTGGATTATACCTGAGGAGCTGATCTGCTGAAACTGAACCTGCTGCTGCTGCTGAGATATCAGCTCATTTGACTTCACTGCCTCGTGGGAGCAATTTGGTGACTTAAAAAAAATACAAATCTGATTAATTTTGATCCACTTCTTTGAAATGAAATGTGAGTTTGACTGCCAACGTGCTGAACGGCGTTTTGAGGATAAAGCGGACGAGTCTCCAGAGCGTCAAAGACTTCCTCCCAAAGGAAAACCAAGTGCTGAGCTGTGAGTGTTAAAGCATCATGAAGGACGACTGATCAGTGACACTGTGTGGAACCAGGTAAACATTTGACCTCATCACCTTCTGAAGGGATCGGCCCTGAGAACCCGACACGTTTCTCCTCCACATGTCGAGCGTAGAGTCGTTTTGTAGATCCATTTGATTGTCACGGTGGTTTTGTGGTTTTATCACATCGCCTCTGAAGAACCCATTTTGTACATAAAACACGTGAAAAGTGAACTCGGGCCTCAGTCTGCTGCTGGTAGGTTGTAACATATCGTCTGTAACGTTAGTTTTCGGTGACCGAGGCGTCTCAGCTTCTTCTGTTGTAGCCTCGATTTATAAAATGTGACGGGAGATACGACTTTATTGTGTAATTCTATTTTAATGGCAAAGTGCATAATGTTATCTTAAAGGGTGTTTCCCTCCAGGGACACCAGAACTATCTGTAACAGCAGCGAGAACGTTTAGAATTAATGGCTAAAAAAAAGTCAAATGTGTTTTTGGAATCATTTGACTTCTTCTATTATGTTTTATTTGAGATTTTCCACCTAATTATATCCCGTTAAAGAGCGAGAGGACGGAGCTCTGACGAATCAGGGACGAGCCGAGCGACGCCCAAAGACAAAAGCCAGTTCACGTTAATTGCCGGCAATTACTGCGGATGCAAACGGAAGGAAAAGATGAAAACACTCACATGGTTATCATCAACTTAACGACACTGTAATTATTAAAGAGATTCAACGAGTGTAGCTGTAATGAACACGGACGACTTGTTTGGAAACATCCTCACATTTGAAGAAACGTGTAGAAAGGGTGTGTGGTTGAATCCCTGTTGACGTCCGCGGCTAAAACCTGAGACGATGATTTAAAAAGAAACTGTTTGTCTGATCTGAGGTCAGATCACAGGCAGTGGAAACACGTCTCATAGGAGGACATCTTAATGTACAGGTAGAAGTCAAATTTGGTTTTATCTGTTCAGTGTTTTGCGGAGAAAAAAAAAAGGTGAAATAAAAATAATGAAGAGTGACTCGTGCTGGTTTCTACAATCATCAGTGAATGAAACAGTCTGTTTTTTGGGCTCATTTCTTTTCCTCCGGCGACCGGGCCACCGCTTTCCTGTCGAGGCACCTGGCAGACACACACACACACACCCACACACACACACGGTCCATTGTCAGTCAGAGCACATCAGTCCCGGAGCGGAGTGACACAGGCGGACAAGGACGCAGCCTATGGAGGACAGACTGGTTTGGCACCGTGATGGAGCACTTGACCTAGACGCAGAGCCGAAGATTTATTAGATGTGTCACAGAAGCAACCCCCCCCCCCCCCCCAAAAAAACCCTGGACTAAATATTCTCTGCATGTTATTCGTGAGAGGAAAATGACGACTGATGGAAGGAAGTGCAGTGGAAGAAGATGTAAAATCATTCAGAACGATAGAGAGGATGGTTAGTTTAGAAAATTAGGACTCGCTTTACATTTTATCTTCTGAACCGTTCGATGAGTTGATGCGTTGGACGTCACGTTACTTAACGGCACCGTTACATTCTCACCGGATCACAATGGGATAAGTTGAGCCGGAGAAGGTCAACCGGTTGGCGCCTTAGTTTCTCGGGAAGGAAAGGACGCATTGTGGGTTCCACAGATATGTCCCGGTCATGTTCTCCTGACGTAAGGGAACGTGCCAGAGGAATCGCAATATGGTTTATGGTTACAATTATCTTGCATGAATATGCAAAAAAACTACTGGATAGACTTCTGCGAAATTTGGTGGAAGGCTTTGGAGGTCGGTTAAAGAATGTTCAGGGGACTGATATCTATATATATATATAAATCCATATCTAGGGAATTTAGCTGTGGATTCATAAGGCGACTGTTGGGCCTTGGACTGTTGATGCTCCATCCTTCAGTCCTAAATCACAACAATATATACATGAACTTCTAGCTGAAAAAAATTACACATAAATCCTTTGTTTTAGTCCCACTTGAGTAACATTGGCTAACAACTAAAGTCCCCCTTGAGCTGCATTAAGAAATATGTCAACTTTATCTTTAAAATGTAAGTATTTGTTTATCGCCTAATTTAATATCGTCAGTGGGAGCAAATGGTCTTGAAGCTGAAAACCACAAACGGAACAGAGAGGTCACACTTTTTAAATCAACAAACACCAGCCTTATATCCATAATTTGAAACGTGACACTGATCTAATGCATTCTCTTCATCTCAAGATCATAACAATAATATTTAACAGACCCATTTTCTTTTTTGGGCTCATTGTTTGTTCCCTGTCCTTGTGTTTGTTTTTTTGAGTCAAAGTCAAAACCTCTCGGTGGGATCTGATCGAGCTGCCGGTCCGTTCACAGACGTTACAATCGAGCAGTTTAAGAGGAGTTGACTGAGGCTGCGAGGCGAGACTAGTCGCCATTAAACCTCCACAGGTCTACTGTCCCTCTGCCGTAAAGCCCCGAGGACCAGGAGACATTGTTCAGGACTCCACCTCCCACCAACAATACAAACCACGGGACCACATGTTCACAGATCGAAGAGAATCCTGATAAAACAGAGCAATTGCAGCGGCTCTGCCCGGCAGCGGCCCCGTCTAATTACTGAAACCTTGTCCTCTCCGGCTCCGTTGTTTCAACACCTCTTTGGATTTCTCCTTTTCCATTAACCAGGAGAGCAGCAGCAATCTCACTTTATTACTTTCTCCTTCTATTTCGGTTGCTTTTGTTGTGTCCAAATGTCAGTAAACACTCGGTGACATCGGTTTCTTTGAGACGCCGGCCCCTCACTTCATCTCCACAGCGGTGAAGGGCCCGACCGATAAGAGATAATGATTCAGGGCCTTGATTGCAAAAAAAAAACACCATAAGCTGTAAACACAGACGGTGCTGAGAACTTTTTTAAATCCCTGGACGGATTAAGAACAACAGAGAGAAGTTGACCTTTCGGTGCACAAACTCTTAAATGGTCAGAAAACCATCTAGAAGGTGAGGCTGCAGTCAACGGAGCGAAGAAATGAAGTCAGACTTGTAAACTTATTGTTGCTACCTAATATCATAATTTTTTTATATCTGCCACTTGCAAAATATGATCTAGTAACAAAGTAAAACTGTAATTTGTCAGGTTATTGACGGTTAGTTGTGATAAATCCACTAGTTTCCTTATTATCCTCATTCATAAACGCACCGAACTTAAGGTTCCAGCTTGAGATGCTTGATGTCGATTAAAATGTCCTAATTAAGTTAATGACCCCCCGTTCCATGACTTACCTGATCCACCTGTGATGAAAAAGAGGTTTCGACATTCTTCACAAATGAAGCCGTCGCTGAGGAACTTTGAGTCTTGACTAATAATAAGCATAAAACCCTGTTCAGCACCATGGAGAGCGCCGCCTCCACAAAGGGCAGCCGGGGGTGAAAGTGAGAGTCGGACGACAGCTGTTCTCAAATCAATGACTCCATCACAAGAGAGAAATTACTGACGACCACTTACTTTCAAAGTCTCTCTTCTTGTTCTTGGTCTAATTATTAATTGAACACTTTTGCAGTAACAAAGAAAACTCTGCTTTCTACAGATACATTTAAAAAACTGCAGCCACTTAATCCACAGCACTGGAGCTTAATGATATGAAATAACTGCTGCTACTGTTATTTCTGTATCATAATTATCATAGAAGTATATTGATGAAGGTTTGTCTCAGCAGGTACAGGTGCAAGTGTGAGAAACTGGGAAGATGATGAATTAATATCACAATAACTGAGTTAAATCTGTTATGAAGCCCAAACTACACAGTGATATTTAAGAGTTTGAGCTTTGTGGAGGACGACACACACAACACAACACAACACAACAACCAGGCCACAACCCTCCTGACTCTCACTCTCACCGTTCTTCAAACAAGAAGGGATTTCTGTCTCAAAAAGAAAAATCCAAGTACCGGCACGTTTCTCACGTGGCGGTGTGAACATAAAAATAATTTTATAACCAACAGATGCCGACACATCTGTAAAATCATCCGGAGCAGCATTGTGAGACGTCCCCGGGACAACAAACACAACGTGGAAGCAGCGAGACGTCGACTTGTTGTGTTACACGACGCTGCCGGCGTGGTGTGTTACAGTGACCAGGCCGGCAAAGATATTCACTCAGTCCAAAACACATGTTCAACACCGGTTCATTACATTCAATACAGATATTAACACATGAGCCATTTGGCCACCATAGTTTATATTAATGTGGTTTACGTTATTAAAGAATGGCGACAAATGTGTGTCATGATAAAAATGACAAATTTAGACTATATTTGTATTCCACTGCTGCAGCTCACTTTACTGCCTAATGAACTCTACTGTGTGAGCCGGGGGCCAAATGTAGGAAATACTGATTTTTTTTTGATTCAACACACAGAAGCTGTAATAAGTGTTAATTTCTACAGGATCTTCAGGGCGCCATTAAGTCTAATTGAATTCAGCAGAAGCCCAAAAGTAAAAGAAAAAACTAAGCTAGGAAACAAATCATCTAACTTATCAAACCGGGAGAACAGAAGAAGCCAGGCCCCCGAGAACTGTGAATTTATGTGTAAAGTCATTTCTGCAGCTTAATATTCAGTTTTGACACTGAAGCTAAATGTGTAAGATTTGAATTTTTTTACTTTTTGAGCGAAGGAGTTTCAGGAGGACCTTTGCTGAAACAGAAAAGCAACCACTGGCCCAATTGTTATTTGGGGGACGGGAGTTGTTTGATTTCTTATTGTATCCAGAAGAGGATTGAAGAACCTGGATCTGGAGAAAAAACACCTGTTGATACTTTACCTCACAAACACAATGACTTGAACATCTCCTGTTGTTTAAGGTCAGTTTGATTTACAGCACAGAATCCAATAGTGTGATACTGGCTGTTTTGGCAGATAAGTCTTCTGATCCCCCTGTAATTAGTATGACTAAAAGTGACAAATTAGCCTCCATCTCTGTGTATTAAGGAGACAAAGAGGAATAAAGATCTATACTCGTCTATTACGAACTATCAACCTGATTAAGTCTGAGCCCCTTTCTGAAATCAGACTCGCTGTATCGTGTGTGTGTGTGTGAGCCACCTGCGTATTTAATTAATTTCCTGCTGACAAATTACGCTAAAAAGGACAAGGTCAAGTCCCCCCCCGACTTTATGATTAATTTAAAGGAAACTGAATTAGCTCGTGCATCTAACAAGGAGGGAAAACCCACCTGATGTTGATGCACTGAAGAAGAAAAACATAATCTGTAAATAATCATATAACTTTCATAATTCACACAATGCATACATAAGTCACCTCTCTGGCTTATCTGTTGCAGATGCTTCACAACGTGGAAATAATTAATTAAGAATAATAAAATGCTACACAAACAGAATATCTATATCTTTCATATTGTGTAAATACAAACCTTACAAATCATGTTTTTGCTCACACACAGATTCAGTTATTGAATCCCTTCTTAATGCAACTATAGTGATTTTATTGGCACATTGTTCAATCTAGTCATTATGGGACTGTTCAGGCTCACGTGGGAAAAAGTGACGTACCAATCTTAAAAGCATCGCACAGCGTCTCTTCTCAGCAGTGGATCTGTCGGCGCCGCGCAGCATGAGGACAACAACGGTTCAACGCCGCCCGTCACTTCCTGTCTGACGTCTGCTGGAAGTTCCCACAGGGCAGGTGGAGATCGACTTTTAACAAACTGTGGTGACGAGCACAGATTGAATCAACTGGTCTGAAAGGGACGTGTGGATTATGAAGAAATGGTATTTATTAAAAAAGAATAAAACATTTTACATGTGACCTTCACACTTAGTGACACTAAATGGGTTCAGGTCAGCTGCTGTCACCATCAGGGCCGGACACGGCGAGCGCCGCTTTAGGGCTCGAGTGGCTTTTCTCCCACAGAGCGCCGGCAGCTGATGAATATAATGTTGTGTATAAGTGAGGATTATGTAGAGGAGCACTTTGGCAGCCTGCATCCCTTCTCTTTGCATCCTCATTCAAATGCACGGTGACGCACAAACACACAGTTCAACAGTGGGCACCAATTACAAACTGGATGGTTAAGCTTCAGAGGAAGTAGCAGACACACAGGAGCAGAGGACAGACAAGAAAATGCACCTTAGAATTCAAACCCTGTCCCATGAACACTTGATTTGTGTGAGAAGACTCGAGAGAACAAATGATTTTCAGGTCTGTTTTATTTTATTTTACTTTCTGGCATCTTGTCCATCTTTAAAATACACTGAAGAATTACTGATATGCAGATTCTCATCTTCTTTTTTTTTATTCACGGTACAGTGAGACCCGGATTCCTGTGTAATGACACTGTTATAGGATTACAAAAACAAACACAAAACACAAAAGGAAAACACATTAGCTGGCTCCTCGTGAAATGCATCAAAAAACAACCACAACGAAAAGCGAGACAATGCCCATCGAGTCCTCAAAGACGTTTCATAAACAAATAACAGGTGACGTTAAAAACACATGGTTAAAGTCAAGAATAAAATCAAGTTAAATGCGCTATTACACAGGAATCTGTTAAATATCAAAACAAAATATCAACAGAAATATCGATTTTTTTTGTTTTCCACAAGTGTAGCAAAAGACTTACAGTTTATCATGGGTATAATAGCAACAGGGGGGGGACAGGGCCTAAAATAAAAGAGCATCTGTTTCCATTCTGTCATTAAAAACCTGACGAACACACAAAACCTTCAAGTGACAAAGACTCCAACAAGACACTGTACAGCTCCGGATGGAGGGCGGGCTCAAAATGGTCGACAGCTTCGAAAATTCTGCAGATCAACAAGCCCGCTCAACCCCCCCCCCCCTCCAGAGGAGTTCATGGAAAGCCAAGGCATTAGAAAAGGTAGCGCATCATAAAGTCGTAGCTTCAAAAATCAAAATTAGAAAAACAGACGAGTAAAGAGCCAGAGGAGCGTGAAGTCCTCGCTCTCCTGAGGTCAAGCAGACGTGTCTCTCTTCCCCCCCCCCCAGAACCACCACATCGATCCAAAGGCGAGTCCGAAAAGAGCCTCACGTCCGAGTTGCACAGCAAATGACACAATTACAAACTACAGCAAAGAATGCACCAGGACTTCAGTGTCATCCTGGGTTATGAAACTTGTTCTTCTTTCTCCGTCACCTCCAACTTTCCACAGCGTCTCCCATGACCTGACTTTGACCATTTGTCCCCCCCCCCCCCCACGCGCCTCGTGTCTCCGCAGTATTTGTACACGTCCTCCGCAGGAAATACAGACTTTCGCTTCAGCTGGCTGGATGATCCGTTAGCACGGGGAAAATGCTTAGAGATCGCTGATGGGAGCCGGCAGCGTGGTGAGACAGAATACTCTTGGTTGTCAAAACACTGTCGGGTGGTTTTAGAAAAAAGGAGTCGTGTCCTAACGCATAGGTTTCCCCCACAGAAAGGCAAAATGGATTCAGTCCATACAGCAAGAGTTAAGAGTCAGGCTCGTCATAGAAACTAAATGCTTTAGCACCGTAGAATACCACTTGTTGGCAAGCAAGAAAACAAAAGACGACAAAAAAGCCTCATAGGCAGGATGATCTGGAAATCTACCGGTTTCAACCCTCTGATTATATTTCCAACGCAGTGTGAGGGAAATCAGTTTGACTTTTAAACTTCTCCCCTCGTGCAGAGCAGAGGGACAGTGAGGCGTCACAAGGTGCGGCCCCCCCTCGGTGAAGCTGTCGGCCATGGTGGGGTCCGGTGGGTTCCGTCTCAGAGTCAGAGCCCAGCAGCCAATAGGAGGCCGTCACACCGGTTGGAGAAGGATTTATGAGGCTGAAATATGCAGAGTAGAGCGAAAAGAAAGGAGACGAGTGTTGAACTTCAGTGGTAGCAGCTGGATGAGATCTTCTACATGTGGCCGTCTCTTGTCTCTGGGAAAGGTTTCCAAAGCGGCGGGACCTTTGAGGATTTGGTTGAGACGTGACCTCAGGTGGCGTAAGAGAGGGAGCCGCCGGATTGGTGAGTCGAGTCTCAAACGCAGGTGCCTTGGTGTGCGGGGGGAAGAGCTTTTCTGTTCTTTAGAGCCTGGCACTTGTCCTTAAAGTCTGAGGGCTTCTGCTGGGAAATGTCTATGAGCGCACTGGCAACGATGATTCCTGAAGAGAGGGAGGAGAGAACAAGAAACATATATGAAAGTGGTGAAACACATTGTTTTGTTTGTTAGGAAAACACAAATGGAAAACGTAGATACATCTGTCACCATGTGGCTACAGAGAATCTATAACTGTTTAAATCTCTTTGCTTTGAAAGGAATCATAAAAAAAACACTGGTTTCATAACACTGGATGATTAAAGTTCAAGTCATTCAAATCAGTATCCAGATATTGCATGTGAATTCACTTTTTTTTTGCTTTCAGTAATTGTGCGATCACGTGATGTCAGAATAAACTTGAAAAAGAGTCAAGAAGACGGAAAGTTGCCGATAAATAATTTACATAATTTTACAAATCAGCTTTGAACAGTCGATTCTGAACTGTTCGGAATTCTGAAATCGGCACGATTACTTCACAACCTCGGGAAATAGGACCTTCCCAGGAATTCAAATTTATGCCAAGGAATTAAACATTTCAGCCATAAGAAGAGAAACAGATGATAGTGGTCACAGTGTTTGTCTTCACTGTACCTGACTGTCCCGGTGGAGGTAAGTCCGACAGTCCAAACGGAAGACGCATGAGGACGGTCAACACGGCGGCTTTCCCTCCTGAGCACGGCTCCATGGCTACAGGTTTAGGGAGACCCTGAAGAGAGAGAGAGAGAAAAATAACACAATTCTTTACCACTTCTGTACGGAAGAGAGTCAAAGGGAGAAAAGAAGAATTTCCATTGGTTTATTTAGATTTATGTTGGCTCGATATGTGTTAGAATCCAGGACCTGCTGGTTGTTGTACCTCTGCTTTAAATCAACGTGGTGTCACACAGTCACACTTGAAAAGGCTCTAGATGTTGGTATTCCTTTTAGTTTTCTTCGTTTGGATCAATCAGAGCAATGGTCACTAGTATTCTCTTCTGAAGTCGCTGCATTTAAGACGCGGAGACGCTTTCCCTCCCGAGACAGATGATTTGATTGGTCACACAACAAAAACACTTGAGCGCGTCCCCTGTCAGACAAGCCCACGTGCAGAGGCAACGACCCGCCACCGGAGTTAATGGCCACAACTGCTCGTCTCAAGCGTGAACAACATGTCATCCTGGTAATGAAGGCCGAGGGTTTCACAGCATGGATTGGAAGAGGGGAGAGAAATTGGGGAATAATAACATGTCTGAATAGAACTGACTCCTTTGTTTCTGCCTGAATCTGGAATGTAGATGAAAGAGGCGGTGAAATGGGAAACAACAGGGACGCAGCAGCACGTTAGTACATTAAAGTGTACATGTTGCTGTATTGCATGCGTTGTTACTCAAAACAATTATGCCGCACGATCAGAAAACAATATTCACATGCATGTGCCTGGAGTCTCTCATGATGCAGAGACATGAGCACTGCACACGACACACTGAACCCAGGCTAATTCAATTGACAGTCATTTCAGGACCATTCAAGTGATTCTACTAATGAATGTGAGCTACTCTCATGCAAAGGAGCTGATTGAACCTTTGCTGAATTTTAACTAAGGCAGATTCCAATGTAAATTACATGGATATGACTCATTGGGTAAAAATCTGACAGCTGTTTCAAACAAACTGGACGAAACTGGTTCTTAAAACAGGAGCTGCAACATGTCACTGTGGAATATGGGAGGTCACCATGAATGGTAAAGGGTTGGCCATGTGGTAAACAAAGATGGACGACATAATAGACATTTGATAAAAACAGGGTGAGAAGTCCTGAGTGACAACTGAGATCAACTCTGGATTTGGTCGAGAGTGTATCAGCTGGACTTTGGCTCAAACCGACTTTTGTCCTCCGACCTCTCCTGTAGCGCCACCTGCAGACCAAGGATCGCACTGATCCGGTGAGATCTCTGTTTTTTCCAATTTAAATGATGTTGACTAGATGCAGTGACTTTCAGTTACATGACCAGATGACATGACCTTGTTACGTTGTCTGCTCGGCTTTTTCTTGAAGTGCACAGAACTATGAAACTACTGTCACATCAATGCTGCAGTTGACAACATAAACAACACATTTGTGTTTGTGTGAAAGGCAGCACTAACAGCAGAGTTAGAGCAACTTCCTGCTTCACGCTGGCTGGGATGACAGCAGTAACACAACACCGAGGAAAACTAAAAACATGAGCTAGTTTCAAACCACTTCCACATACGTACAGTTGCCTTTTCTGTCCATTTCATATCTTCCATAGAAGCCTCACACGTCCTGCATTAATCAAACAGACTGTGTGATGGTCATTCATAACCTTCGAAGCAAATAAATATGCAAACACACACCCATAGGAACAAACCAACACACACACACCAAACGACATATCTGCCTTCGCTTCCCCCTGCTGACAGGTGCCATCCATCATACTCGCTGTCTGTTAGTGGTTCCATATGTTGAATGCCAGCCTTGGCGAATAGAGACAGCTGTGACATCAGTGCAGTGTTGGTGCCCGAGCGGCTCTCTGCCCAAAAATTTGCTGTCATCTTGGTCACTAAAAGCTATGACCATCACTCGGGGGGGGGGGGGGGGTGCTTCAACCAACATAAAGATGGAGGAAATTGGCTCAAAAGCTGTGGTAATTTGTTTTCCCCTCAGACCAGCTGGAGGGTCTGCAAAGATTTGGTGACAGAGAGCTGGTGCTAAGTAATTCAGTGAGATCAGCACGGACAGGACAGCCACCGAGGAAGGTCCTCAATGTTGTCATGTGTTGGGACGAGTGTGAGCAGTAATTGTGTTGCTACCATTTCTTTACCTCAGATTTCCGAACTGACACACACTACATGCAGCTGTTGTGCCTGCTGATATCTTTGTGAGCGAAGGAGTGGGTCTAACCTGAAAGTGTAAACAGAGCTAATAGGAAACCAGTGATGCCAGAGTGGTGCCAGTGTCCTCTTTGACATCAACGAACACTTCCAACAGCTAAGTGGTGCCAGATGCTGACCTATTAACCTTTATAAAGGAGAATTAAGGCTCCTATCATATGGTTCACCTCCGCCTGGCACCAGGGAATGTGATGGAGCATGTGATGGAGCTGCATGTTGTTCAACATATGGATCTACACACGTCAAAAATGTGGATTTTCAGAATATATTGAAAAAAACTGACAGGACGCGGAAATGTTGATTTTTTTTGGGCAAATCATTAACAAAGCAACAAATAAATATACGTTTCTTGGTGAATTATATCTCTGCTGCAGGAAAGCTGCTTGTATACACTGAATGTACAATGTACCTCAGGTTGTGAGACAGTAGCAGCTACTGAAAAAGCATTCTGCATACAAATAGGTGTGAAATTAATGTCGGACACAGGCGTGTAAATGGCTTCCAAAAACCACAACGCTCTCAGGTATTTTCTGTGGCAGCACATGCATTGTTTACTTCCTTTAAGAGCTGAACGGACATCTAAGAGAAACTCAAGCACTCAACGGTTCACTCTGCATCTTGAAAGGGTCGAGAAACAGGAGGCTGGAAATTTGTCTTTCTCCGGTTATCGTTTCCAAAACAGCTTGGGACGGTTTTTCACTGCAGGACTCGCCAGCGATACTACGTATCTACCTTGATGCACCTTTTTGTGCCCAGAGGGGATCAAACCATATAACACCATGTGGACACGCGTCACACTGCAATGAACAATTTACTCGATTAGATAAAGCAGCGTTTTCCCGGCGCCACTCAGATTCTGATTATACACCACCGCTTTAATAGATCGGTGAAGTGCACTCAGAGATCTAAGAAGCAATGTTTTTCTCCCTGTACATTGCCCTTTGAAAATACCATAATGCACGTTGAGTCCCACTCAGCGCTACGCTAATAGCTAATGTAGTGCCTCCTTGTTGGTTGCCACAGTGATAATATTTCTCTTAGCAGCAGGTGACAGAGAGCTGGCTGAGGAATCACTTCTGAGGATGGAGCTCTCCACATTGCTTTAAACTAAGCTTTTATACCCCTGTGGCATTGAGCCCCAGACTGCGCTTATTGCCAGGCGTCTTCCTAACACTGTTTATATGGGAGGCAGCAACAGGACGTCACAAAATACGCAGAGGCATGTGAGAATGCAAGGTTTGAGAAATCAATCATAAGTTATACTCCCAGTAAATAACAAAAATGGGTAAATGAGGTAAAAATATACATGTAAGACAAAAAACAGCAATAAAAACAACATTCCACAAGTGATCATCTTTTCTTTGCTGTGAGATTAAAACAATCATAAAGATCTATCAATATATCGATCAAAAATCTGTTTAAATCTTGGTTTCATGACAATATTTCACGTGAAAGCTTATTTTCTCAACATCGCTTGAAAACTGTCAGCAAGTCTGCAGCTGTGATTTGCGGAGGACAATTCATATGAAAAGGAGAAGGACATGGGAAGAATGGACCGCGAGAGATTTCTCGTTGCGCAGTGGATAAAGGGCTGACATATTGTGAGTAGTGAGCATGAGCACAACACAATGAGGTCTAATTATGGAGCACTACAAAACTATATCACGTTCTGTGAGCGAGTATCCGATGCCAGAGCGAAGTCGACAAGAGGAGGGCTACGTGGACAAATGAATCGGCGCTATGGCGGTCAGATTTGGGAACAGGAAATTATAAACATTTATAACATGTTTACGTATCAGCTTGGAGAGATGATGTTTAAAATACATTCACTGCATTTATTGTATCGGCATGAACTTGATCATCTGTATAAGTGTGTGTCTGTGTGTGTGTGTGTTAATTGCACGTGCAGGACTCACATCAACCACCGGCTGCAGCACTTCTGTTTGTTCTCCTCTGGCATCCAGCGCCACAGCGACTGAGGCAAATGGACGACTGGCCATCTGCTGACGCTCTCTCATCAGTTGCTGGAATATCAAACACAGATGACAAATGCGTCCGATTAAATGACAGATTACTGTGGAGAGGAAGCTGGGAAATGTGCTCTAATGCAATATATACATGTAAATATAGTAAACATCATTGATCTTTGTAATATACAACCCAAAGTACGCATTTTGAATTTCAGCACCTAAGAAATGAAGAATCCTTTACATATCACAATACATGTGTTAAACATTTAATCCAATTGATCTCAAAAATAACATCTCACAATAATAAGTAAAGGTATTAACATGTATGTAGCCATTGATGCATCAGTAATCAATATTCTAAGAATTATTCATGATGTGCAGTAAATGTCTATAGTGAAATAATGAAACATTCTATTAAACACTTCAAGGGGTTTAAGAGTGAGAAAGATTGGATGATTGAAAAAAACTTGTTCAGGCACAAATGCGCCCAAGGCTACTAGAGCATGAAGCTCAAAATCAATAACAGATATTGTCGAGGAAACATTGAAAGCACACACACAAAACATCCATACCCTGAGGAGTTGGACATATTTTGTGCCCCACATAGAGCCCCAACATTATTTAAGGTTTTTAGTTGAGATTATAGATTTTACTGGAATCAAATTCAACAAATTAAACTCACGACAACTAAAAACCCACGTGATTTATTATCATTTCCATATAGATCACATTTCTTTATCGCAGAGAAAACGGCAAACAGCCTCTTGGAGATCGTGCACATGAAGGCTGCGGCGAGGTCACTGCCCGAGAGTGACACCATCTCTGCAGAAAACAGCTTCCCACGTATTCTCCACCGATCAATATTGTAAAACAACTTGTGCCACACTTTCATCAGCAGCACGCCGCGTGATCAATATCTGAGCACGCCGCCATTTTAGCGACAAGGACATCCCTGATTGGTATTGGATTTGTGATGAGCTTAAGTGTGCTGCATTAAGATCTAATTGTACTTGAGATTACTAAGCGCATCAAGCCGTTGTGATGATGGGCCTCGATGGGCCCGTCTCCTGCCCTTCCTCCCCACATCTCTGAAGTGGCATAAACATGGTGCTAGGAACATAAAAACTATTCCATGCTTAGACTTACCAAGGGACATATGTAACAATAATAAGAAAATAATCTTTAAATATTCTGTGCTTTTTGCAGGTTCTGTGTGAGCGGATTCTGAAGCATTTCCAACTCTGAGACTCATTGATGGAAAGTGAATTCAGAGGAAAGTTCATGTTTTATGAAGGCGTCGCTCTTTTTGAATCGTTCCCTGAGGGAGAAAGAAAAAACACCAGCCAACGGAGAAATTGAGATTGATCTCACTGGATTGATTTTTCTTTTCACAGCTCCGATTTTTAAACTTTAAATCTGAAGGCCAGTATCAGATTGTTGTACATCTCTACTATTAAACATCAAAACCAGCAACACCAGACCTATGGATTTAAGCTGCTGGGCCACCATAGGTCAAAATGAAGAATTCTGCCCTTTACGAAAAGATAAAAGCAGAATGGAGGGCCTGGCGGGGTTGCTTTAAAAATAAAAAAATAAAAGAGCTCAAGGTTTATTACAGTTTCCAGCACACAAGCTTAAAATCCAACAACATACATCCTAAATGTCAGATTGCAGTAAAGTTATTTATCATGTTGCAGAATTTATTTAAAGCAACAAAGCATAAGGAGGGACCATGAAGCACACCCGTTGAATTCTAGAGGTTTGCTGCGTGTCCTCCACATGCATCTAAAATGTTCTGGGAATACACTCATCAAAAGAGCCAGTATAATACCAGAGAGATTCTAGAAATGAATACTAAGTTAACGACAAAGGGAAAGAGTGAACTCTGTAAAACCAATTAACGTTTCCACAATGACGGACTGATTTTGTCGAGAATACAAGCTGGAGCCTTTCACGGTCGTGATAAGGCCGGGCATGCCGTGTATTGCTTTGCAACTTGATTAATTTGGCAAGTGAGCGCGTGAATTATCTGTTCTTTTGAATACGGCATTTTGTTCCCTTCATTGGATTCTATCAAAAGGAAGGTGTCGTCCTGCCTCTGAGCAAACTCCACACCTAAGCCGGTCACTTTGTCCTTTTCAAAGATCACTGGCTGCACCTCAAGGCGCGGTCCTGCAGAATAGAAATAAATCCAGATGTAAGAAAATGAAAAATAAAATTGTGTCCTTTAAAGGCGACATGGAATAATGACAAGTAGCAGGTATTAAATGTTGATGAGGTCGGTACGGTCGAGTGGTTCTGTTTTTAACTGAAACACCCAGAACTCGCCAAAAGATTCGACTCATACAAATTTAAATATGAGTATATTCTAAAATAAACTATTCATTAAAGTTACCTTGTCGGATTTCCATAATTCTGCTCTACTCATTAGCGAGACAACTTCCAAGGGTAAACTACAACCTGATATGAACCCCTAATCACAGCGACGCTCCTTTATCTGGAGCTTTGGTGGAAACTATTAGAGTCCAAACTTTGAAATGAACAAGGGACAATCAAGGTGACCAGGGGCTTAAGAGAAGGATAATCTTATGACAGCGATCAATGACGGCTGATTGGGCTTTTAGGAGGAACGAGGGCGGTTTGAGACTACGCCAAGTCTGAAGAGGGACATGTGAGAAATACGTGGTGAGTGGTGCTTTCCTTTTTCTTTTTTAATCGTTGAAAACATTTGAACAGTCGAAATTCACGCCGTCCTAAAAGAGAAGGGATTCTGGAGGAGGATTCAGAAGCTCGGACCCAAGTAATTCCAATGTAAATCATGTGATCATGTAAAATAATTTTTATACCAAGTTGACAAGGTAGAAGCTTGGATGTTATTTACACTTCATTGAAGCACAAACATGATATATTTGCAAAACTATGGTTGAGTTCAAATAATGGATTTTGTAATTTCAAGATATTAGCTGTATTTTTACAAAAAAAAAGTGTATTGGACACAAATAAATCATCGACTACGCCTTACAACCGATGGGTGTGTTACTCATGAGGATACATCCTCTGAGAGCCATGAGTCTGTAATTGTGATAAATCTAGTGGGTGTTGAATTATTTTCTAGGAGAGGAATGATCTCAATGTGTTAGTCCATCACCAAAGCGAGTTCGATTCACCCTCTGGGGACCATGAATATCAGAATAAAAGGTAATCATTGGAGTGATTTCAGTGTGGACCAAAGTGATATTTTCCCCCATAGAGCCATTAACTTTCCATTATGGACAACACAGAAGAGCCTTTACGTCAATCACCATTTTATCCTTCTCTCACACAGCCCGGCA
This sequence comes from Pleuronectes platessa, assembly GCF_947347685.1. Taxonomy (NCBI): domain Eukaryota; kingdom Metazoa; phylum Chordata; class Actinopteri; order Pleuronectiformes; family Pleuronectidae; genus Pleuronectes; species Pleuronectes platessa. The sequence goes on from NC_070646.1 coordinate 5,303,444, forward strand.
GGTTTAAGTCATCACTTCCGAACTGGCGACCGCTGTTAACCAGTGTCATTCCCAGTACAACCACCACGGGCTAACGATAGCTTTTAATAAACAGATAAAGGGTGAGGGTTCGTGCTTTCTGTGAAAACCGTTGCTCAATAACACTTTTGAGTGCTTTCAGAGTGCCGGTAAAACGTCAGCACTCAACACAATGGTCAGTGTGGACGAGGTGCGCCTCTGGGCCTGTTTGTACGAGCGTGTGAGAGAGATAAAAAAAAAAGAGAGCATTAGACACACCCACGTGTTTGTGTGTAAAACATCTCTGTGTAGCAGTCATGTGAAATGTCAGCGCCCCCTCCCTCCCGCTACCCCCACAGGTATTTCAGAGAGGTCAGACCTCGACTTCCTCCGTGGCATTTACAGCCGCTTTCATCGCTGCGGCCGCCACTCGGGATCCAAGTATCGTCACCTGTTCTTGGCTAAAATGAGTCAAGCTCAGCAGCCGCACCTTTGGAACCGTGTCCTTCAACTACCAACCAATAAGGAAAGCTCTTATCCAATTAATGCATTGGTATGGGGAAAGATAAGCTTCCTACGATCAAATCAATATACCAGAAATGACAAGGAATCATATACAATGACAACTTGGCCACGTGTGCATACTAATCAAAGATGTGTTACATTAACTTACATTATCTGGAAGACCAGCTTATATAAACATATATATATTTTTAACTCCATCAGTATCTATATGGAACTTGGCTGGATCAGTGTTTCATTAAGACTCATTCATTCCATGCCCCTACGTCACATGGGAGCTGGTGAGCATGAGATGGCCCCCGGCCCAAATCCATCCATCTCTTATTTGGACAAGTCTCATAACTACATTGACAAGCTCTTCTAAATTATGTTCAGTGACGAGCCAATCAGATCACCGATGAGAAAAGAACCAAATCATGTCATCTCTTGTCGCACAAGTAAGCAATTACAAATGTTTATGATATCTCTGAAACTCTTGCCAAGCTAAATAAAGAAATGATAGATTCTTGTGCTAGATGTTTCTCCAAAGATACAATAACAAAAGAATAACACATACTAAGTGCAGATATACAGATATACAAATATCTTTCCATCAGTTACATTGTGAGCATATTATTTATGTTAAATAATATCAAACTTGATTTATATAGCTTATCAAAACTGAAGTAGTCCAAAACATAAATAAAAACAATTGTTTTAAAGAAATAGGGACTCTCCCATACATTGAAAGCAAGTGCAGTTAGTTTTTTGTTAAAAGCAGCATCATGAAAACCATCTAAAGATGAGTAATCACAATTACACTGAGATAAATGTCCAGTATGTTTTGAACAAAACAAATAGAGGCTTTTATAGGACATGCAGATGGATTTGTTTGCAGTTATGTTTTGAGCAGCCGGAGCTACAGACAGAAGATCTGGTCATTTATGTTTAAAAAAGGTTTGATGCTGTCTGCACCTGCCAGACAATAATAATAGAGCTCATTAAACCAAGTGAGAGAATGAAGCAGGTTAATGGCCTGATGTTTTTTATCTCTTTCACTTGCTGAATATCGAACATTTTTAAGCTCAGCAATGGTCAATATGAAATTATTATAGAAACTATTATATACTTGGAAGCCTTCTTCCTAAATGGATTAATAAATATGTATTTTTTTTTTAGAAATATTTGTAATGGGAGCAAACAGGCCTACGTCAACATAATGAATATCTAATTGTGGACATTGTTGTAGTAATTTGCGGTTGTTCAACCTAGTAGCTATTAACACTCAGTTATTACTAAAACCAACCACTGGGTGAAATCCTCTCTCCAACCCTGTTTGCATTAACTGATCGGGATGTAGTCTGTTGTGTATGAAGGTGAAACTGTTATTAAGGCCCGAGCACTACCAGGCACTGACAGACGTGAGGCCCTATTGAAATTGTAAGGATTTATTCAGGCAAATTAATTGGGTTTTTGAGGGCTTGAACATGCTCAGATTCTTACCAAAATTTGCAGAAAGGTAGAAAGTTATTAAAATGTAAGTATTCTGGAGGAATTTCCAATCGGCATCGCAAAAATGGCTCAACGGTGCCCCCCCGAGACCCCCGGAACGTGTTCACATTGACCGATCTTCACAAAAATCGTGCAATTGCAAAAACAGGAAGCCTGCTATTTTGCATTTAGTGGCCATTTTTGGCATATTCCACATTTTTACTTTGAGGTACTTGTACCAGGGCTTTCATCAGATGAACTTCAAATTGAAGAGGAAATGTTTAGTAGTGATCGACTATATAAAAAGAAGTTTCACAGTTTCTCATTTAACTGTGATTTTGCTTGTACTTCAAAGCCTAATTATACCCTATATACAGCCATTCACTCTGATCAGAGGAGCAGTAGTAACCAAACATCTTACTGGTTTGTTTATTAGTAGATTGTTACTAGTTCAGCCATGACCAAAACAGATCATTCCCCTGAAAAACGACTTGCCAAGCAAGGGCGCCCACAACAGTGCAGAAAAACACCCCGGAGGCTGGTGAGAGCTTTCAGGAAAAGGTTACAAACACACAGCTTCTCTTTATGACGTTTCCTCTTAAGTAGGGCACCTGGAAATGCCACAGGAAATGCCACAGGAAATAAAATGAAACAAAATGGTTAAAAAATGCATCTATTGTATGATAACATTAAAATAAATTATGAAGAGGGTGGGTAGAGATCTGTGATAAACAGGGTTCAATGAGAAATAAATAAATGTTGATAATTTATTATCACTTAAGCTGAATACAAATTAAAATATAATGAAAATACAAGCCTTTTAGCTTCTGGACCCTTTTGTATATATTAAGTATTGATTGAGTGAATAATTCATAGAGGAATTGACCTGAAAACAAAGCTTTCCCATCTTCTAACATAAGGGAGTATTTTTTTTCCTTCACCTGAAAATAAGAGATGGGGGTTTCATTTGACTATTTATTTATTTCCGTGAGAAGGACAGAGACAAACAGACGACAGGAAAGCCAAAAGCAGACACCCAAAAAAAGTGAGCAGAATTCTAATGACAGGAGGCCATCTGTCTGCATTAATTTGTATTGACTTTAATTCTGTAGATAGGCGCCAGTCAAAGTCGTGGTAGCCATCATTCTTGTTTATTTTCATATATCAATTAGAGGATATAAAAATTCCCGTCCAATGATTATCAATGTCATCCCCAAAGGGAGAATAAATTCTGGAGCGCTTTATGAGTAAACTGCAGGTCACAAGGCTGGATGTGCACCGATTGAACCCCCCCCCGAGGTATCATGCAGAATGGAGGATTCACCGTGTGGTGGAGGAGAATGACGGGCAGCTCTCACAGAACCCAGCGACCAGCCTGAGCAGTCTGGGCTGAGGGCAGTCGTTGGAATTTGCATACGTTTCTTCTCTTCCTCAATTTCCTGCACGGCCTCTTTCTCACCCTCTTCTTTAATTTCTACTGCCAATCATCTCATCATTCACCCCTTTTCATCCTCGTCTCTTCTCAGCCCCATCTTTCACACCATCACTGAATACTAATGTTTTCCTCTACACCCCCCCCCCTTCCCAAGTCATTCACGGTATCTCTCCTTGCTTCCGTCTACCCATCTCCTCCGAGTCCACTTAATTAAATCCCACAATTCATCTGTATTATCATCTTTACTTTCAACAATATTCACTCCTGCATTTGCTGATTGAATAAATCACCAGGTCCCAACTCTTCATACGTCTGGCGTGTGTTTTCCTTTAGCAGATACAAACCCTCTCTGAAATCATCTAAGAAATACCGATGTTCATATCGGAGTGACAAGCTGACCTACCTGCCATTTTTTAGCTGATGTTTTCGAACAACCTGATCCAGATGATGGTTTTAAAGAATAAACTCAAAGAGTGAGACAGCAGAAATGTACCCGTTCTGTAAAACTCTGCTCTCATCAATATCAGCTTTTCCCCTGAACTAATCAAAGGTGAGACACCAGTTGATCTCATTAGAACCTTGTCTTTCCAATCTGTTTGGATGGCGACTCAAGTGTTTGCTTTGAGACCCTAGTTGCATCTCAGTAAAACATCTCTGGTTGTCAATCAAAAACATTGGTCCTGGTGAACAGCTACAGTTTATAGATAACAAGATAACCATAGATAACCACAGTGTCCACGACCAGAACAGACAACCTTGCTCCCTGCTTACCTCCTCACAACTGACCATCCAATAAAAGGCTAAATCTAAAAATAAATCATCTTTTTAATAACAGCAAAGACTGATGATTTAGAACTTTGGCTGCAACAACACAAAATACACTGGACCATGCAAATCAAATTCATAAGTGTATTCTTTGAATGAAATGGATTGGGGATGATAAGTCTTCATGTTTTCGGATAGAGAGACTTTCTCCAAAGTGGTAATTGGTGGTGAATTAATTCTTGCACAGCATCTCACATGTGAGCGTCAGATAATCGAGGGACTTACTTCTCTCCGTCGTGACGCCCAGCAGGTCTGTTTGATCTTCCACACGACCGCTGCCACCAGGAGGAGCGACAGAAAGCAACTGGAATGAAAGATGGGAGACAAAATTACATGATAAATTGTCCTGTGGGAAGGAGAGAACATGATTAACTAAATAAAAGCAGTTGAATTGTTTCCACATGGGTCTGGTGTTGAGAAGCCATTTCATTAGAATCAATGTTTTCATTTTTGTGTATTTCCCCCCTTCTTGAATAGAGTAAAATAACTAAAAATATTCAAAGATTCCTTCTAACTTTAAAGATACGACAAAACAGGGGAGATGACATGAAGCGTTTCCACATTCCTTTCTCAGAAGACGGAATATGTTTGGCCGATTACCTCAATTAATAACCCAACAGTACAATCATTAGTCAAAGGAAATCCAGCAAAGCCCGAGCGCTGCTGGGACAGAAAACTATGACTGATCGAGAGCTTCCACTTCATTATCCCGTTGACAGATGAGACTGTGAAGAGTTTTATGTGCTAAAGAGGCAATCCGTCCTTTTTTTTTTTAAGAGCTTGTCAGAGCAACATGTGGAACTTGAACAAGTGATTTAAAATGGGAGCTATTTCATACGACATTTAATTAAATCCTGATCAGGAAAGCGTACAGCATCCATAGTATATCAAGCCAGTTTGATTTTAATGCATTATGAGCAAAGAAAAATAGCAAGGGAAATAAATGAAAGGTCAAATAGAGGCGACAATTTACAAAATCATGAAAAACCTCTAATTTTTAAAGAAAAACCCTTAAAATAAAACAGTTTCCTTTATCATTTCCTTTTAATTAATCATTCCTCGCTGTGTCACAGGGGAGGATGACTCTGTTCCTGTGCTCAGGAACACTCCTACAAGGATGTGAAACACACACTGTAACCTGACCAGTGAGCCCTGGTCTTCTGGGACGTGCCACGCTCTAAAAGCGGGAGACTGCTCCAAGATCGACATTTCACCAGAGACGTGTGACTAGCTCTGATTTCATGGCCCCACTTGTTTGATATTTTAAACCGGAGTAGCCTTTCAGCTTTCGCCTGCCGCACCTGATTGATCCATTCACCGGGATCTTTGGAGAAGGCGATAAGGCCCGAGAGGAACGTGATAACACTTAGGAAACGCAGCTTCTGATGGACATATGATTGAAGCAAAGAGGTGACAGGTTCTAAAGAACCCTAAAAGGGGACGTAGGGATAAAAGCATCGTCAGAAGAAGAATTTCATTATTTAAGGGATGGGGGGATGAAGGTGAGGGTGGGTACAGAAGTGAGAAATCCCCAGACTGATGTTTGGAGCTTAAATGTCCTTTACTGCTGCTGCTGCTTTTCCTGCTGTGAATATTTACACAGTAATACAACTTCTCGCTCCCAAGGGTGTTGAAGGACAAAAATAAACATTTACAAACAGAAGCTCAGGTTCTCTACAGGTTAATACAAATATGAGCTTCGTTAGATCGAGGAACAGTTGGTTGAAGTTATCTCCGTGGGAAAACAATCATAACATCTATAAGTGATTTCCACAGACTGCTCAGAATAAAGCAATGTTCCAAAAGAGGCTCTGTAAAAATCTACCTACATAAACTGTGTAAATTCATCGCAATAAAACACACATAGTTGTGATTGGAATGAAACCGATTTCGTAAACTAATATAAATTAGACCCTGGGGTTTATAAGGCAACGCAATAATCATAATCTAACTACATTACAACGTCAAGCGACACGTGCAAATAAATGTGAAGCGACGTGGGAAAATAGGAAAAATATTTGGTGTCTGAAAACGTGTAAAAAAAAAAAAGGTGAACCAATGTCTGAATAATCAGACAAAAGAAAACGAGCTGGTTCTCAATCGTGGCGTCTTTTCTTCTCCCTCTATCTCTCGCACATGAAGGTCTCGAAACCCTCTGGGGTGATTTGACATTTTGTCGTCAGGCTGATTATGTTTCCTGCAGGTTCGTCCCTCCTCAAACCTCCCACATGCACCAACACACACACGTTGACACACACACGTTGACACACAACTGCTTGTGAATGCATCAGGGCCCTTTTTTCCTGAGTTTATGGGTCAGTGAGAACCGGGCGACAAGGACAACAGACAAAGACTTCCTGGAAAATTTGTATAACCTGCACGACAATGGGGAAAAAACAAAAGAAGCCGAAAGATACAGTGAATGCTAATGAAGCACTTGAATGGAAAAGGCTAAAGAGAAAGATGGGATTCATGTCCCTTGAATTTACAAAGTATCAGAATTCAATCAATTGAAATTAAATCAATTCTCAGAAGGACAAACAACTAGAAGTCGAATCCAGAAGAAAAACTTTTGGTGTCTCTCAATCGAATATGTCGCCCTATGTCTGCGGTGTGACCTCACAAGAAAATGGTTCCCACATTTTAGCAAAAAAAATAACCTCTGTCTCGCTCCCCTTCCCCTGCAAGAATTCCTGATTTGGGCTGTTCAACGGTAATTTGATCAGATGCAGGCAGACGATAACCGAGTGTGTGACAGCTTTGCGGGGAAAGTTATTGTGGACTGGGCAATGATGGGCAGGTGCCTCAGGCAAAGACTGTCTTCAATTCCTTCCCCTGACACCTACGCAGATAATGTGAGTCCATCAGCTACTCCGGGCAGCACACCTTGAAATGAGATGAACCCACACAGATACACAGGCACACACAGCACCATGGCTTATGTCAGGGTGTGTAGGAAAACACTATTGTCTCTCAAACTGACATCGGCTTAATGACTAAAAACAATTCAAGGTGGAGAGGTAAAAAAAATATGAAAAAAGATCCACAAGTGATTTGTTCTCGTGTCTCGTTTCCAAATCTAAGCACAACCAGATTCATAGTGTGATACTCATGCAAATAAAAGCACATTCTTCATTATTTTATGGCTTGTTGCAAGAATAGCAATGTGGATTATGGAACTGTAGAAATGATCATGATGCCAAATTGTTCATTTCTCACCTACTGCGTCTTTTTATGGTTAATTCATTTGAATGGGACGGTAAAGGGGCTAAAACATGGAGAATAAGCCAATTTAACACCGGCACTCTGATATGATTAAAACATGCTTATACAACAGAATTGCAGGCATTGTGAGGCCGAACCTTTCAGAGGGGTTGGCATCAATTAATCCATTCAAGTGTGCCAACATCTAACTTAAACATACGTCTTTCAATTATACTTGCATCCTCTAAATCTACTCTGACTCCGCTGTGCTTTTCAGACAGCTTAATTGACTCATTTTAAACGTTTGAATGAGAGAAAGATTTCCATCGCTGCTCAGAGGATGAATAATCATTAAGAGCCGTCATACTCTCGCTCGCCCACGCCTTCTCTTTAGATGCTTCTTGTAGAGCAAAATGCACCTATTTAAATAGTTACTGGCAGTTCATTCGCAGCTTGAAAAAAAAAAAAAAGGAAGCGACAAGAAGCCTTTACATGGACTCTGGTTAGCAGAACTGGTCCAGCAGGCTCAAGTAACTCAATAAGCCCCGAGAGACAAGCGGAGAATGTAGAGGGAGGGGGATCAAATTCTGGATTGTGGCCTCTTGACTGTGTGTATTTCTCAGTTGTATAAATGTTTTATGGACTTACCTGAAAAATGTCACAAAGAATTGGACCAGGTCCATGATACTGTTGTGTTGGGAGAAGGCGATCTATTAGAGAGAAAGAAGAGAAAGACGTCATATTAAAAAACTAGAATGTTGACTTTTTAGTTTGGTCCCATCCACTAACGTGGAGGAGGAGGGGTTAATGATCTACTCTGCAGCTTCACTTTGGGGAACCGACTGTTGTCCATCTATATATTTACAGCCCAAGGTTCATCCTTGGATATTTGTGCCTCATGTAATAACTGAGCTCTCCCAGTTGACCAGTGACATTATGATGGGGTTAACGTGATATGGTGTGGACAGGACAGGTCAGGTCTGCTAGAAGAGCCAAGTGCACTTAATGAAAGGTCACTGATAAGACTATCAGGAGGATCTTCCATTAGAGCTTCTGCCGGTGTAAAAAAAACCCGGCAGAAAGCCTTCGGTTTGAAAACTTAACAAAATGTGAATTGATTTTTAGTAAGTTTGAAAATGAACTGGATAGTTTTCGTGAGAATTAAAGGCTGACCCAGTTCATTTGATTCTAATCCAAAGACAGATGAATAAGCAGTAATTGATTCCTGTAGATTTAAATTAAGTTCTTGTTTATAGCTCCAGTTAAAAAGTTTAAAAAAACGAACTACTGAGAGAGAATCCCAATCCGATATAATTGCACGACAGATTAAACTAAACACTACCACTGAGCTTCAAATTAGCTTAGCTGCAAAAAAACGCATTGGCGTAAATCTGGTGCACGTCTATGAAGTGGCTGAGAAATATATTTTACTTTCAATAAATGAGCTATTACACACACTCCTGGCAGCTAAATCATATCTGATGGGCCTCATCATAGTGACACGTCATTATCTACTGTGTGTGCTTTGAAGGCATTAAGCCCTGAGAGCATTCAGACGCACAAACACAACGTCATCCGCTGCAGTGTTCAGGCTCCTCTGATTGAGACCACAAAGGGTAGCTGGGTACAAACTGTGCTTTCTGAAGTGAGGATTGTTTGCATCGTGTTTGAGGCGTTGGACTTTTTATAAGAGGAAAGATTCAGCCGATGTCGCGCTGAAACAACGGCAGAGGTCATGATTTATTTATGCAATAAGACTCTCCTCTTTTGAATACATTCATCATATGTAAGTGATAAGCCAGAGTTGAATACGTTGTCCTCTAGTGGTCTCTCAGTCGAAACAGTAACTAAACACCCATGGAATAGCGCCGGGATTGTTAAGAGCTGTTATCTTCTGCACCACCGCTGATGAAAATCACGCGACTCGGGAGAAAATCTGGTTGAAGGATGAGGTAACGTATTAAAGTTTTATTCATGTTACGCTGGAAACGGCAAAAGAAGAATCCTGCATAACGAGTGACCAATCCAAACGATGGCAGAAAATCAAAATCTGGCGAGGACGGAAACTTCCTGTTCTGGGGTTTGAACATGGTTGGAAACACTTTGGATAATGCAAGTACACAAGTCAACAAAATATAACACATAGGTCTAGAATAAACAATGAGCATTTCTACATATTATATCTTTAAGGTTATGCAGCAGGATTGAGTCGTCACTGGACTTGTCCTTGTTTGCAACTTCATCACCTTCACAAACCCATGTTAGACTTTTTGTAAAGAATGAGAATCACTGATCTGAGAAGAAATGCTCGCTGACATGGCTAACGCGACTCAAAAAAGACACTACACAGATGTCTCGCTCCTTTTTAACATGTGGGAGCGTTCTATTTAGTGCCGGCACCCCCTGCTTTTCACATTAGATGAGGTCAAAGCAATATATCTGGGGTTAATTTGTTTTCTATTCATCGATCCCATCGGTTGAGAACGTTCTTCTATTACATGTGGACTTTTATCACATGGAGCCAGTCTCTTGGATAACAATTATCCTGATAGGTGATGATGTCACAGTTATCCATTTTAAGCTCTCGGACATTTAATATAAAAAGGTTCACAGGTGCGGCCTCGAATTCTGCCCTTATCTCATCTGTGTCTACGCTCTCACCCCTGCATCATCAAGACAAACATGTGGAGACCTGATCCCGTTACAGGAGCTGTTTGCTCTAACAGCTCAGGCTGCTCCATAATAAATAACAGACTGCTGGCCAGGTAATCTAATAGAAAACTATTACCAGGCCACCTCCATAGATGGACTGACCCCACAGACACTATCAGCCCAACACGGTCCGAGCATCTACCATGTGAAAGGAAGGGACGGAACAAATGTGAAAATCAATATGTGGGAGCGGGCTAATTAGCAAAAAGGCTATTTTGTGATGTTATTAGAAATCTTAACTGCATCTATCAAATTTCTCAATAAAAGCTTTTTGGTTTTTGCTGAGACCTGGAGTTTTAGAAATGTTGTAGGCACCACAGGCTGAAGGATCGTTTTTTTATTTTCTTCAACAGAACTTGAATTGGTAATATAAATATAACTTGTTTTAAGAAGTAACAGTGTTTGGGGAGCTGCAACTAACAATTGAAATTACTTTCATTAATTATTAAACATGATATATAAAACTTAGTGCAACTGTTCACATTTAATATACCTTATATTACTAGACAGGGACAGTGACTGGAGTTGAATGTATCCAGAAGTTGAAGAATCTATTAAAGTTTCAAACACATGTTTGAGAAATTAATTATTATTTACCCTTTGGAATTAATATAAACTAAAGGGATGTTTACTTAATTTACGGCCAGTTATCGCCGTTAAACCCCCTGTCTGCATACGGGAAGAGGAGATGGGCACAGACTAAATTTGCTCTGTCAAAGTCACAGTTCTGACTCGAGCCGCCTGCTCTCCTCCCATTACCTCCGTGATTTTGTTTTGAAATCTCTGCACGTTGCTTTGAGTCTGTCATTTTGTTGCAGTCACTGACATTAGCGCTGTGTGTCCTAAAGCCCCATTTGTTTTCATTGCCTTACCGAGGGTTTTCCTGACAACAGATTAATTGTTTTCCTGCAAATCTAAAACAGCATATGGCATTTATTTCTCACCGTGTTATAATCCCCCCCCCACATCAAAACCTTGATTTCCTCCTTTCAGCGGGACTAGAAAAGGTTAAACGGTGCTTTGCTTCCGCCTGCTAAAAAACAGCTGTGCACCTCTCCGTGCTAACCATCGGTCATTAAACCTGTAATTAGAATAAAGTGCACTTGAAATCACCCTGAGCAACAACAGAGCTCTGCATCTGCAAAGATGGCTGCCACTGCTCTCTTTATGTGTAGAACTGGGACCTATTGTTACCTCCACCGAGGAGTTTAGCTTTCCATCGCCGTTTTCTCTGTCTGTTAGCAGGATTACACAATAACTACTGAACTCATTTTAATTGAAACTTGATGGAAGGGTGGTGGTGTGGGTCAGGAAAGAGCCCTTTAGCTTTTGGAGCAGATTTGATTGAAGGGGCGAATCCAGGAATTGTTTTTCTACTTTAAAAACAACTGTCTGACCTCAATATATGTATGGAGATAAAGAATATCCCTCTAGTTTATAAAATGGGATCTGTTTTGAAGACTATACATGCAGTGACAAATCTGTGACACCACATGAGACAGTGTTAACGGCTCAATAAGAGTCGGTTGAAGGTCAGAGGCACAGTTCTTACCTGGATCTTGATGGGCCATGAGAAGTTACTGACATACACATAGAAGGTGATGTTTGGGTTGCTTCTGAAGGTGAACTTCTCACAGGAGAAACTGTCTCTGTATTCCTTGATGTTGGTTTTGGACACGATGGGCACCTCTTCTCCAGAAATGGTTCCGGCTGTTGAGGCAAAAGAGTCCACGTGTTCAGCACACTGCTCATTGAGCTCACCTACCGCACATTCTCAGCAGAAATCACACCGGATCGGCTGCAACGTATTATTACGAATCCATTAAGTGGGTGATCAAGCCAGTTGACACCACAGGGAAGCTCTCATGGCCAGTTATTATTAAGTCTGAAGTGCATTAGACATGTTTTTGTTAGTTGACCTGAAACGGTGGAGCTATATTGTATAATTACACACGACATCCATGTTCTACTGTTAAATGGACGCGGATTTGAAAGGCACAGCTTGAGAGAGGAACTGAAATGCTGCCGCCTGGGGTCACGAGTGAGTCACACTGGCACTTAGTCATCACTTGAATCCATATAACACACTAACAGCCAGTGCATTAGTTTATTTGACACCAAGAATTTAGCATTCGGGACAGAAGGCAGATGGCTTTAAGAGCAAGAGCTGCAAAGACGAGCTGTTTACCACGAGTTTCTTTCCATGAGTGCAGTTAAAAGTTAATAGTTAGAACGTGTAACATCTGGGACATTAGATAACGAGATTTCAAGAGAATAAATATATTTTCACTGAATTAAATACTACATGGTCAAATTTAGGAGCAAACTTTAAGAGCGTCTTGTTAAAATACAATTCCTTACAACCATATTGAGATGAATCTATTAAATTTTCCAAGCAAACTCTTTTAAAAAAAGTTTATTTTCCTCGATGTTTCAAGTCGTTTCTTATTCTTCCTCGTGTCAGTGAGTCCTCAACATTGACATTCCAACCCACAACTCGGAAACAAAAGAAGTGAAAATGACAGCTTGAGTGTGGCTATGTGAGCGTGTTTATCTTAATTGAAATCACCCTCCATCCCCCCCCCCACCCACCCAAAGGCGCCGCACGCTCTCGTCAATTGTGAAGAGGCTCCCGTTCCTTCTGAGACGCAATATCTTTAAAGGGGACCCGGCTTCAAATATTAATGACGGTGCGCCGCAAAGGTTGAGGTGACGGTAAGGCGCAGAAGAGTTTAGAGTGTTTTAGTGGTTGGAAAAAGTCTGTGTGTGGTTGGGGGGGGGGAGAAAGTGGCAGATGACTTGAGAGGGAAGGGAGGGAACGTGATAAACAGTGGCACTGGACCACTGCAGTGTCCTTGGGTGTCTGTTGTCAGGGGACCTATAATATCCACTCAACAGTGACACAGGACTCACTACCAAGAGAGGCTGCGTTATAGGTCCTGTTATACCTATGGACTTAATGACGACTTTAATTAACACAAAACAAAGAAGAAGCTAAAGTAAATTTTGCCTGAAGTGCTTAATCAGTATTTTAAATATTATTGTGGAAGAAAGATGACAATAAATATGGACAGTATATCTGATCTGTCTAATGGCTGACTGGTCTGTGCAAATAAACCAGCCTGGATGAAAATGACTTCCTAAAGGTGTTTGGGCTAAATTACTAGCATTTGATTTTATGTGGAAATGGAATATTATGCCGTGGAGTTGTGGGTGTGAATCCCTACTCTGTGACCTTTCAATGCTAAAAAGCATATTCTGGGTATTTTGGTGCAATTGTCCCAAAAGTGACTTCAGTCTTGAGACGATAAGCTCAAGTTAAACAATTTGACACCTTATGATTTCAATCCCAAAAAGCATTTATGACTTAAGTAATTTTTAGGTGTAGAATAAAATCTTTGTTTATTTGATCTAATAAATGATTTCACAACACAGTCAGAGAATGTCTTGTTTAGCGTTAAAGGTTAAATCCCTGAACTTATTTAACTCTAAAATTGCTTTACTGTGACTGGAATCAATAAATGAAATCTGTCTGAAGGAGAAAAACAGAGCAAGACATTTCTACAATACTCTATTTAAAATTGTAAAATGGGGTGAAAGTACCTGTTGATCCCACCGACCAGGTGATATTGAGGTTGAAGTTGTTGGATGCATTAATGGACATGTCCAAGTTCTTGTTTGCCTGTAGATGGAGAACAAGAAAAACACCTTAGACCTTAAACCAAGCAGCAGATTTAACAGAGTGCTCCACTCGCCTCACGTCTTCAAACAAGAAGAGCAATTTAAGATGTTGCTTCTTCTGTTACCGGACAAAGCACTTTGATTTGTGAAAATTGTTACCTGCTCAGGTGAGGCCATGAAGTTAATGGCGGTGTAGTGATTGTCATCTTCTTGGATGAGACTGAAGGTGAACTGGTAGTCGATCAGGAGATTGTCTATTTAGATAAATCAGACAGGAAAAGATGATGTCTTTCTCCTATTATCAGAGACGAGATCTCACACAAGAAGGAGAAGCAACTTTCTGAGGGCGTGTACACAAGCCAAGCATCCGGCCTTAGCTTCCACTCCCAGAGCCCGATGTGATGAGATACAAATACAAATGTGTGATCCAGAGAAACTTCACAGCAACAGCCCGTCAAGTGAAATGAAAATGTCTGTAATCAAATCCAGTGACTGCGATCGGGGGGGGGTATAATTTTCTCATCAAGCAGACGACAAGTACGAATACCTGACCATGACAATTACCTACAAGATTAATTAGGTATTTCATTGTTAATTAATGGTAGATTGTCACAATGACATTCATAAGTTCCCACAATGTAAATGAATAATCTATAAACACTTCTTATTTAGATTCAAAATATATATAAACATCTTAGATGCATTCTGTATTATTTGTTCAAAGCTCAAACAGTTACAGTGAGAGGGCGGATACTTCACACAGTGAGGAAATGTGATAATGTCACATTGGGTGCTGCATGTTAATCCGTGGTCAGCGGCCTTTCGGATTGGTGTGAGGAGCATCGTGTTTACAGTCCTGTGTGACAGAGCTCAAGAAGAAGTCCCAGTGGCGCACAGAGGTTAAAACAAGCTGCGGGCTTTTGGTTCACCCATCTTTCGCTCGTCGAGTCCGGTGTCGGGCTGTGGCATTTCAAAACAAGGGGGACAAAACCTTGGCAGGGGCTGTGTTGTCAGTAGCAGAGTGTTGAAACGCAGATAACGAATCACTAAGTACCGCAGCACCGTGAAGGACACGGCATCATCATGCAAAATAAACACACACAGCACAAACACCGGCAGGTACAGTATACACAGGAATACAGGAGCAGATGTGCGACCAGCTCAGCACCGGGGGGGGGCAGACTTTATGTATGTTTTTCTTCCTCTTTTCATTATGCAGCTTTTTCTTAAATTGCTCGCATTGATATAATTTTTTCTGTTACTTGACAAGTGAAACTGCCATTTAGTCAAGTTCCTAAATGAATGAATGAGTGGGCGGGTGACTCGAGTGAGTGAGAAGACAAGTGGAGAGTTTTTACTCCTCCGTCTCCTTGATTACTTCAATCACTCACTCCTTCTGATGCACTTGACATTTCCACGACAAGTCATTCTGTCGCCGAAACAAGCGCCCCTGGTGCCAAAGTGCTGCGACGCTCCATCTGCCCTGAGCGGAAGAGTGGAAGTAGTGGAGAAGCGGCGAGAGGCAGAAAGAAGAGCGGCAAGAGAATAGCCAAGAATAATCAAGGAGGGGTGAGTGTGAGGATGACTGTGAGGATGAGTGTGTGTGTGTGTGTGTGTGTGTGTGTGTGTGTGTGTGTGTGTGTGTGTGTGTGTGTGTGTGTGTGTGTGTGTGTGTGTGTGTGTGTGTGTGTGTGTGTGTGTGTGTGTGTGTGTGTGTGTGTGTGTGTGTGTGTGTGTTTGTGTGTCCGTGTCCATGTGTTTGTGTATGAGCCGTCTTTCCAGCAAGCAGCCGTCCAGTGGAGAATTACTCACAGTAACAGGTTCCTCTGAGTGGATTGCCAAGGTAACGGTTTTCTGAGTCACATCTGCAGTGAGGAAAAAGCAGAGAGGAGAGAACAAGATGAAGACGAGTGCTAACAGATTGAGAGGAAGAACGCCTCTTATCGGGGAGCGGTGGACGCCGAGTGCCAGCGCATTAGCTCCCGCTGCTGGCTCCTCGTCAAGTCTGGTTCTTCTGACAAAGAGGAAATAATCTGATAGTTTCTGAGTTAATTGGATTTTTGGGGGGGGGGGGGGAGAAAAGTTCTGTTTATCAGAGCAACACAGTAACGCAACCACCTGATCACCAAGCAACAACTCAAAGTATTGTACTAAGTTGATTCATTGTAGGTAAATGTAGTCGGAAAAATTTAAATTGTCCTATAGTTATAAATCGAGGTGTCAAATCAAATTTAGGAAAAAACACCAATCGAGATGAGTTATTTTAAAAGAGGGCTGGATTTGATCAATCGTTGGGTCAGGAGTTACAGCTGGTCGTTCACTAAACAGGAGGACGGTGGTTCGATCCCTGGCTCCTCCAGTCAGCATTCCTAAGTAGCAAGATGCTGAGCCCCAAATTGCCCCTGAGGGCTGCGGACGAGTGTAATAGTAAAAGCACTGTGTACAGGAGAGCTGTGTGAATGTGTCTTGCACTGCAAGGCTCTTGGAGTGGTCGATACCAAAGCTCTATATACTGTAAATACAATATGATGTTGCTTTATCTTTTACAAAATTTTACAAATTTCTTTTAAATACAAGATGCTTCCTTAGACATTTTACAAAGGAGCAAACCCATTGATAAAAAATTGGATGATAACAAGGTTGCATTTGCCTCTTGTCCATTGTGGTTAGATAATAAACTAGATTTAAAGCCTTTTGGAAATGTGGAATGAGATTTGTACATGTTTAAAAATGTTATCATTCACACACATACACAAACTCTAAATACAGATATACATTTTCAAATCTCAGCACACGTTTCAGGATTTTCTTACACATTTAAAATGTTATGATTAGACCCACATGGATTGAGGTAAAAGTTCCATAACTCTCGATACACACACACACACACACAAATACTATTGCCAAAATAAAGGCCCCGTACTTGAATGTCACCACATTCCTCACAAATGAAAAATATAAAAATAGTTTCAGATTTCTATTTCATAACTTGGATTAAAGAAACTGCCAGTGATGAATGTTTCTTGTGCCATTTACTCAAACCAATCACACAGTTTTTCTACATGAGTGCCAAAACACATTTTAAATTCAGTTGTGACAAAGAAAACAATTTGTCAACATGGACTGTCATTGTTGTTGTTGTTGTTGAGGGTTAGTGTGTCTTTCCGAAGCATTGTTATGTGGAGGAACATAAGGGAACTGGACAGCAGCGTTCTCCATCTCCTTCTCAATGTGTCTCTCAATGCATTTTAACTGTTTACAATGTGATCTGAACCTCGTTTATCTTCGCTCTGCTGTCGTTCACCTAATAACCAGGCTGAGTAATATCACACGTGTGCACTGGAACTCCATAAATAAGGAGGAGAAACATTACGATATCTATTATCGCGCCGATTTTCTTTCACAGTTTCCAATTAGACTTGCGAGGAGAAGAATATCAGAGGCGGTGTCGAGGAGTCAGCGAGGACACGGAGCGACGAATGAGGAGGAGGAGGTGGCCGTTAGTGATGTTACAGTGCTGGAGTGGGGCGGGCGGGTGGGGGGGGGTGAGACTGCTTCTAAAATTGGATTCATGAGACAGACGCCATCACCAGTGAAGGTTCTACGCAAAAAAACATCAGGCAAATGAGGGGGGGAAGGAACACATCTGATCATAAATAACAAAATTCATAAAACTGTAACTTGACCTTATAGTTTTAGATAGTCAATGAAATGTTTGACGCATGTCTTTGTCATTTTAATGAAGAACTGTTACATATTATATCTTTAACGCTTGTACATAATTTTGTTGGAGCTGCTCAGCACTCCCAGATGCTCGTGCATTAATATTATCAACTAATCTGATCATGGTGGATTTTAATGCGGCACGATATATCTAACCAGACAATCCTGAAGGACAAGCATCAGCACGCCGGCCGATCTAATGGGTGCAGGACACCGAGCTGGGGAAGAGCCAGATCCCTGTTAAGGTTAAACACGAGAGGACGGGCTCTTCTACCACGCTACAAAGGACGGAGGAGTAATGGCGCCAACGGCTTTTTGAACCTTACAGAACATCTCTCCTGGGGCGTTCGAGCTTCCTGGCATTTACAGATGGTAAAATAAACCACACACACACACACATACACACACGCTCATCATCAAGTGTATAATGCAGCTCCTCTACCCTTTATCTTAATTTAATCTACACCTACATGCACGTGTGCACACATCTGAACTCTAGGCAATGGCCCTGCGCTCTATCTTAATTTGATCTACACTCAACCTGAACCTTTGTCTGTGCTAGTGCACTCTCTGAGATTTAACAGGCAGCATGCACACACAGACACACACACACACACACACAAGACATGGACACACACGAGGGGGAGGAATTTGCTATGAACCTATAGTTGTCCTTCACACATACGGGGGCCAGAGCTAAACCCTCCCGCTACCTCCAGCACGAGTAGTATCCTGAATAATGTACATATCCAAACGAGCACTATAAAAAGAAACCTTCCTCTCGCCGCTGGTTTGACTCATCGCTGTGACGCAGCGTGGACCTCATCAATTGTTTTCAAAAACAATTCCATTCTGCACCGATGCACCCTTCACTTCATTATTGCGGCTATTATTCGGTGGTCCTAATGGCCTCGGTGGCTGTGGTGCATGCGCGTGTGAAAGCCACGTGTGTGTGTGTACTTTTTTGTGTACACTGCTGAGGAGGCAGAGTACCCTTGTGCAGAGGTCTTTGTTTAAGGGTTATTGCCGGGGATGGTGCGAGTGAGTGGCCGACAGAGGTGGGGGGGGGACACTGATTACATGTAATTAGATACCAGAAATTACATTACAGGTCGCGAATGACAAACACACCTCCTCAAATTTTAGTCAGTGTCCGCACATTCACTAATGAGATCTCACTTTGTTTTCTAAAATGTGAAAATGCATCTTGATTTTGAGATTAAAGACCTTATTAAAATATTGGTTGATGATAATGACAACACTAATCTACCGAGAGTCTGTAAATGAGACTGAATTAACAACATATTCTGGTGGTTTATGCTGCTGGCAAAAATCCAAGCTGATAATCAGTAATGGTTTTCAGGAACTATCCTAAATCTGGCTCTGGAGCTGTATGGTCACGTCCTCCTTCTAAATGGCTGATGATGATTGGCCTGCTGGTGCCTGGCCTGCTCAGATACCTCACTCTGATTTTGTAGGGTGGAAAATGAGTCGTTTGAATCAACTGTTAGCCACCTGCTATCCGGACGTCGCCCTGCGCTGCTTTCCATCTGGCGGCCGAAATGAATGTGACGTTATGTCGTCTGAGTCAAGTGTCATTTATTAATCGTCAAAGTCAACAGAAAGCTCGGAGGACGTTGAAGAACACTTCCCTCCCTCTCATCCCCTTCATCATATTCGTGTGTTCTCTCACCCAGTGGGTGTTGTGCATATTTTTCAAGATGCTATCAAGGCTGTGTTGTCGGCTCCCTTGAATTTTCCCCAAAGTGATGAACTCGGTAAACTCAAAGTGTCACATGGAGGTGAAGCACTGTTCTAGCACTGTGCTCATCACTGCTGAGCACACCTAGAAAGTTGTTGTTCAATTGGCTCCAGTTAAACAACTGCGCCGAACACAGAACAATGATTATGATACCTCAATCAGGGCTGGGTAACTACTGTAGTGGAACTAAGTATAGTTGAATTAGCTAAGTGTGGTTGAAGCCTATTTTATAGTTGAAGAGCAACTTTTTGAATACCTGTCTAAGACTCCATGACCTGAAACCCGTATGACCTTTCTATATACCTGTTTGACCTTTCCATTACTTATTGACTGTCCATGAATCCAATGGAACAGGCAACAGCCTTGTCCTCCTATATAAGATCTTTGAATTTGACTGTTCTCCATCTTCACTCTGAGATCCATAGGACTCTCGGTGTGTTGATCCTTTCTGCAGAAAGCCCCTTATTAAATACAAATAGATAACTTTGGTGTTTCCAGCCTCTTGTATTTCCAGATTTCCATCACACTACAGTTTATATTTATCTGTAGTATTTAACCATTCTTCATCTCCTTGTCTATCACAGCTTCCCTTCATGTGGATCTCCAAAAACACTTTGTATCCTAATGTCATCACAGCCACTAACAATGTACTTCTGCACACCAGCTAATGTAAACACATGGTTTACATACATTGCATGATGCCGCTCACGTGGTAATCCCACATGTGACAATGTGTAAACTGTTTGTATATTGTCTCTGTGTGGTTCCCATGTGAGCCAGCTGTGGAAGTGAATACAGACCTCATCTGTCTCATCAGCTCAACAATTTAAACATTGAAGGTAAAACCGGCTGTTATTCGTCACAGTTACTAAAAACTTCATTGCATTGCAGAGTGTCTGAGATAGATTTGCTTCAATTGTTTGATTTGAAGATTTGATTTGGCTGTTCGGTTTTATGTGGGAACCTCGGAGCTCACGTTGCATGAATCCTATTATATCAATAAAATAGAACGGTTCATGAAAGTCAGACTGTACCATGACTCAAAATCTGATCCGAGTTTGCACCTTGTGTGTTTGCGTCTCTCTGGTTTAACCATGTCAGCACTTCACTACAAAAGAAATGAATTGCAGTAATAGGCCAACAGATAATTTAACAGACAATCTGATCCATATTTTATTCTGTCGGTTGCATTTTAAATCCGAAAGGTGCATAAAAGAAGCTGTTTTTGACTCCATAAAGACTCCATCATCAAAACGGGCAGCTACCAGAATAAAAGAACCAAAACTAGTGTTTTCAGCTCACAGCTAAATATCATGAACAGCACATAACACCTTCCCTTATATATATATGTATGTCTTTCTCGTCAAAATGGGCCTCCCTTCAAATCGCCCCGAGCATTTCATCAGGGCTCCATCACAAGTGATTACAGACCGGGTGACAGGCTGCCCAGAGACTCGCTTCTGATCGACGTTACTTCAACTCTGTGAATTTCAGTCATAACATTGACAGTGCAGCTCTCATTTGACCTCTGTGTTGCAGATGAGAACTTTTGGGAACAAAACGACCGACTTTAAATACTTCGAGTTAGGATGTTATGAAGCAGACGATCAGCTTATTGGGGGATGGATGGAATGTGCGTCACATAACCGGCACCTTTGGCGTTATTTTCAAGAATTTTTATACTTTACTTGTTCGGTCCAGACCCTCAGACATTTGCAGCGTGAAAACACTTTTTGGAATTGCTCAGAGTTTTGTTCCAAATGCAGGACGTATGAGACGGCATTAAATAACAGAAGAAGAAAAAGACGTGGATGCAGCTTGCAGGATCGCTTAGCTTTCACCTCTGTCGATACGATATTTGAATGAGTAGGAAGTTAATTTAGCACATTGGAACTAGTGTCGAGTGTTGATTCCAAAATGATATTACACCAGCGATGAAATCAACTAAATTAAGGACGACTAACTTTCAAACTCACAACACACTGACCTCAGATGTGTGCCCGTCTACAAACCAAATCCAAGCACAGGTAGAAACAGCCCACGGAGGTGATGATCACAGGACATATGCCCTTGTGTATGTCATACAAAATGTGTGTGTGTGTGTGGGTGTGTGTACTCACAGCTGGCACTGGTCTCCTTTGATTCCCTTGGTGGTGCAGAAGCACTTGCCAGTTAACACCTGGCACACGCTTGCGTGACCATTACACTTGCAGGCTGGAAGGGGCACAGAAACACAGATGGAAAATAAGATGAGGACAGAAATGGAACACATCAGAGAGAGAATAAAGGCACAGAGGCATCACTGGTTAGATAACACATAGCTGAAAATGTGGATAAAGTAAAAAATATATATATATATATGTTTGTGTGTCCTTGTGTGTGTCCTGAGGGAACAAAAAAAAAAAAACCTCTCTAGTTATTGCTATAACAGTTTCCCATTGTTCGTGCTAAGCTAGGCTAGCAACGTTTCATCTGCTGCACTGAGCACAGCGACATGAAATTGCTATTGATCTGGTAAACAAGTGCATTTTCTCGAAAGGGTGAGTGAACTTCAGAGATCTGAAACACGATGGAGAAAAATGGACCCCAAAAAAAATGTGACCTTTTGCTTTCAATTCGCTGCCAGTTGCTTTTAACTTTCTCACAGCCTGAGATGTAATGATTCTCTCTGAGTATGTGTCACACCGAAGAGGGTGTTTGGTAAAATGCCTCGATTAACACGGATTACGCCTTTAGATAAAAGTGTGAATGTATTTGCATGTGTTCTAATGTAACTAAATGATTTGGGGTCATTTCGTCCTCGGGCTCCGAAACAAGGGGAAGAATATTCCCATCATACAGGATCACCTGTGTAGTTTCATTTTACAGGTTATGGTTATAGTCTATACATTAACAGATGGTACCTGAGACCGCAAAGCTCCCAGATGTGTGTGTGTGTGTGTGTCACATGTCTGACAATGAATAGCCTAAATGTAATTTCTCAGGAATGCTATTCATGAATGGGACATGTGTCTTCTTGACAATGCTGAGTTAGCAGTCTTCAGTCAATCTGCAATTGATTTCATTTTTTTTAATGTACTGATTAATATAGATTTAATGTCAATTTAAACCCTTTCCTTAATAGAAATTAAGATTTTGGATGGATGCTAGATGTCGTCTCTCGAGCAAATTTAGACGCAGATAATAAATCTCATTACTACGTCCAATGAAACCTGGAAACCACACAATGGAAATTAGCATAACAATCAAGCAATTATTTTATCTGTCAAAAAGCTCTGTGCGACACGTCTGCAGCTGAGTTTTCATATCCCTTAATCCAAAAAAGCATACATGGTGTGTCCACACGGCTCGGAGTCCAATGAATGAAAAACCACAGTAACAGGAGAGGTGAGTGTTTGACCTTCAGCTTCACCTGCAGTTCCCACAGTGCACCACATCTACTCTGTACCCACAGGGAGTGCTTGTCCAGACAACACGGATTATCTCTATTATTATTATTTCTATTGAATACATCTATATTCACTGGCAGAAGCAAAATATGAATCCGATTAGACAAGAAATCTATATAAAAAGACATGGTGCCTTATTTCCATTAATCAAACAAGACAGACAATTTGTCACTAATTCTAATTAACACACAACAGTGCCCTCTCTTGGTTGTGTTGCTGTAATACTGAAAGTTTATCAAACCACAGACTGGTTAGAAAGCAGTCATTGGATGATCTTCTTCTTAATTATGGTTCAGGGGTAAAAAAAAAAGAAAATAGAAAAGATAATTTCAGATGTACTTGTTTAAATTTGATGTTGATCATAACAAAGGTACAGTCGAGAGGGGAAAGGTGAAAGAATCTGTTGACTGCTGACACCAAAACAGAGACAAGCAAGCGGTGTGTGTGCAGAATGTGTAATTTGTGCGGCGATGCGACACTCACCCTGGCATTTGCCGCCATTGGTGGGGTCCCCATGATAACCAGGCATGCAGATCTCGCAGTTAGGACCGGTGGTGAGGTTACGGCACTGCTCACACACGCTGCTGTTCACACACGTGCTGTGGCCGTTGCACTGGCAGGCTGAGGGTGAAAAAAACATAGCAGAGCGGGTTTCACAGCAGAGGGTGAGCAGAGACCAACACAAGGTGGAACAAACAGGGATTTGTATTATTAATGAACTGGGACAAGACGAGGAGATTCTGCCAGCACACTGTCACAATCTTTATCCGTCTGCAGGTCACATGGGCGACTGTTTCACGGTCACACGATCCTACAAACAGTGTTGTTGTTTGGGGCTTTTAGTGGCTTGTGTCTTCTCTGTCAACTTGTAAATAATAATTACTTAATCTGAACTGCCTTTAAAGAATTGTACATTTGATGAAAAATAATATTTAAAAATAAAATGCTTGTTTATGCCGATCTTTTCGCCGTGGTATATTATGTGGCTCTCAGCATTCATAAATTATTACAATTAACCAGACTTTATTTTTCAACCTCTGACATTTGCATGACAATAACTGTAATTCAGTTCTGTGAGGCTCGGCATGAAAACAACAACACATATCTTAGGAGGGAAAATGTCTTTCTGAGGAATAAGGGAGTAATGTTTCATAAAATACAATAAAAAAAAAAATCAATATCACTGAGGCGCATGGAGATGTAAACCAATACAAGGCAAAATATCACCAAGATCCTTTAAATACGACTTCTACATTATATGAATTTTAACAAAATGAAATATATCACCAGGTTTTTTACACATTAATGATAACAACTAAGCAACAGACCACTCCTCACATTCTCAAATTACAACCAGCGGTGGAGTGTTTTATCATTTATCATGTCGTGGTTGCAGAGACAGATGGGAGCATTAATACTAGAATAAGGTTTCATGAAGTCAGCAGGGAGGGATGAGTTTCACGGGGACACTGTAACAGGAATCCTTGATAAGAGCATCTTTTTAAACTGAAGATGTGACAGTCGATACTTCCCTCATAGACACACTTAGGACACGTGATGGCTCATTTCAGTGAGAGGGACAGGAAATGGAGGCCTTACCGGGGCAGTGAATGAAGGCCCACTCGTAGCCCTTGTCTTTGGGGCAAATGCCCGGCTCCAGAATCATGTCGTGGGACTGGCCCTGCTTGGCTGTTCTCTTCATGGGCCCCCGGTATGAGCCCTCCATGCACAGGCCCTTCCCGGTGCTGCTGGGATCTCCGCACCAGCCGCACTCGGGCTGCTCCAAGCACTGGGAACACGTCTGCAGGCCCGAACAGTTCTGAGCTGGAGGAGAAAAGAAGCTTGTGTTATATTTCTCGACAGCAAGTTTTGTGTTTCGTTGCAGTTCTTGTTGCCTCCGTTCCAAAATGATTTAACCTCCCCAGAGTCAACGTATTTTATCAGCCACATTTATCCATTTATTTTTCAGTGCAGCATTTATTTACCAGTCACCTTGAGACTTCCAGCTCCTGTAAAAATTTGCAGAAAACAAAATCCCGCAGGATGTTGCTCTCAGGATTATTTTGTAGGATTTTGGCCTATCCGACGCTCACTCTCAGTCATTTCTTATCCTCTACAGGAGCCGCAGATTAAGGCGCTTCGATGCTCTTTGTACTGTGACACAAAATGGTTATCTGGTGAGCTGTCAGGACAACAGATTTGAGAGCCGATAAGAGGATAAGAAACAGGTCTCCAGCCCTACACGGAAGATGGAGGGCCCCGGAATGAGACAGAAAAACGTGTCAGCCAACCGTAGCCTGTGAAATGTTTGTGATTTAAGAACAAAGTTCAATGAAATGGTTTAAATGTGACATGTGAAGTGGCACCTGGCTCCAAAACTCAAGAAACCCACGCGAGCGAGCGAGCGCTGCTGTTTTCGTCGGCTGGGGGATGAAACTTGTGGGGCCACCAAATTGCTTGACAAGTTTCAGTGTTGCCTGCCAGACAGACACTTTAGTGGAGAAAATGTCACCACTCTTTTAAGGAGACAAACGTTGAGTGCTTTTACCTCGGTTTATGTCAGACAAATCTCCAGCTATTCCGCTAATGGAAGCGAAGCCATGACAACGCCAGAGCAATCAGCGCAAAGTAAGGCCATTTAAGTTTGTTTTGACGACAGGCCGAAAGTGGCACATTTCTCGGGGAACATACCATTCTGAGAAAATAAGCAGCTGGATGGGGACTTGTCTTGCCACAACACAAGAGCAAGTCCAGATACATAATCTACCACACAACAACAGAGCGCAGATCTTTAACGTTGGATTCTGACAGATTAATCGGTAAGCGTGAGCATGCCCCACTAAATCTGTTGCTATACCATTAATTGGATGGTGGACGTCTCGTTTCATCCAGCTTAAACAGTTTCCACCAGCCAGACGGGGAAAAAAGCATCTGACAAGTCTGAATGTATTTACGGGGGAAACTTCCAAGGCCATTTTCACATGTAAATGGATTTAAATTCAAATCTGTCTGCAGCCGCAAATTACATCTAAATGTGACTTTTGAGGTTAAACTCTGCAATGTCAGATTTTATAGGATCCGTTTATTGAACTTCCTGTTGCATGTACTTTATGCCTCGTGTCTGGAGGACGCCTCACTGCTTGCAAAGTTGTTTTTAGCTGGATTGTATTTCACCAAGACAACAAAGATCATTGAGCAAAAGGACAATGTCCCTACTTTGACATATGGTTTTTGCATTTCCGAGAGCAATGTGGGCAAATATAATTTTTTAGAGACAAAGATTTGTGATCCATGATGGAAGAAGATAGTTTAGGATTAGTTTGCATTACATGGCAACAGGAATCACTGCAATCATTTGCAATAAAATCAACTTATAAACCAATGACAAGGGGTTGACCCACTTTTGAAAGCTGCATACTTCCATCACTTGGTCTTCTAATTCTTCTTCTCAATTCCTCAATTAATTATTAGAAAGATTATCTTATCTTTCAATAAGACATTGTCAGACAATTGTGAGAGATGGGCAGTAAAAATCCCTTTAGTGTGTTTACTTTGATTTATAGACAGCCAGAGATAAAGTCCCATTAGAATAGCACAGATCTATTTTAGATTGAAATGTGTCTTCAGCTCATCAAACACAAAGAAAAAACAACAGAGGAGAACCAGCCAGCATTCACAAACAAACACGAGGAGAGGGTCACATTGCACATTGAAAACAGTTCCTGTCAACGTCTGTGGCTTCAATCCCATTAGTCACCTTGCACAGTTAAGAATAGTGGCGCCTTTAAAGAAGAAGGACTTCTTGAATGCATTTCGAGTTACCAAAGCGATTCTAGAGCGCCTCCTGGAGTCCGAGGGCTGAAACTGACTGAAGGCACGCTCCTGCGCCTTCTTCATGAAAGAGTTAATCAATTAACAGAAACATTTCAGCAACACTGGAGTTGGTTTAGGGAGCCAGAGAGGGCCGGTTCTAATATAACAGATTAAATCAAGGAGCGAGAGAAAAGCGCTCCGAGGAAAAAGGGAAAGTCAACTTGACCTTGAATGTTTTGAATTCTGTCCGAGCCAGATGCAGCTTCGGGGAATTCACCTTTCTTGACCCGTGCGGATGAAATCGAATGGACAGTGTGTTCCTGGGACAAATGACCACGTGTCTGCTGTGGTTTTTAGATGTGGGAAGACGTGGCTACTCCGGAGCTGAAGAAGAGCTTTTGATTATTAGATGAAAGCTGTAAATGAAGAGGTATTTCAAACAAGAAATCAACAAGGTTCCTCTTGTGCCACCTCAGATCTGAAAAATTATATGATTCTCTACTGAGAGTCTCAAATATGACACATCCGCTCCGTCAAAGTGCCCCTAGAGGCAGCCATACTAAAGACTATTTGATCCTGGCTCTGTGGTTTTAAGTGCATTTATGCAGCACACTCAGCCACGTGTTCGTGAGGAGGAAGGGACTACGTGGGTGATTGAAACTTTGTTCTGTCTGACTTTGCCCCTTCACATTCACTCTCAAACTGAGGGAGAAGAAAATACGGCGAGAATTTAATAGGACAACCTTTCTCCGTCCTTCATGCCAAAAAAAGGGACAAATTCCACAAGACAAATATCCACACGGCGCAGAAAAAGCCTCGGTGTTACCCAGGCAGCGGCAGACACAAGGAGTTTCAGACTGTACCCTTGGGCTCCCTAAATTTGTTACTCACTAAACTGATCAGAGATGTTTTTACGATCTGACACGGCTGCCGGTATAATTCATACATCACGCAGCAACAGCAGCACCGACCTGAGCAACTAAACCGACCTCCAGATAAAAGGAGCCTCTCTGATCAACTTACCAATGTGCAGTGGAAATATTGTTTCACCTCTGCGCGTGCCCATGTTCCCTTCTGGATCATCGAGAGAATACTAATGGAGGCGGTGCTTTGTTGCGGGGTGTTGATCTGTATCGTGCCGCAATGGCATTTTGTTATTGCTGCTTGTTCTCTATTCATTGTTTTGTCCTTTGTGTGTTTCTTTGTCTTTGGAGTGAAGTTACTTGTAATCTGTCTGTTATGAAGACTGACTTGTTATTCAAACACATGTGCTGGATGAGTTGGCTACATACTGTTCAATAATCGCAAGCCCTGAAGTGTTAATATCCATTGTAATTACAGAATTCATTCTTTCTGCAGCAGAAAGCCACGTCCTGCTTCCGCCTCATCACGCTGTCTGATCCTGATGACGTTATCACGTTTCATTACGTGTGGTGCAAATGATAATGCGAGGTGGCGGCAGGGGAGAAGAGAAAGTGTTGAGAAACAATGTCTTCATGTTTCTTTATTTAGAAATCTTTCAGATGAAAATGTCTAATGTGCTTATTTAGCTTTTGTACTTTTTAATTTCTAAAACAATTTCAGTGCTTTGGGGCATCTATTGTGGTTTATTGTGTTGTGATATGAAACCTTTGAGGATACGACAAGAAATCAAATGACAAGACTATTTAACATCTTGAATTTTCCGGTGGCAGAAAAGGTTGAATGCAAAGATAGGAATGTCACATTTCAAGTAGCAGAGATGCATTTGTGTCTTCCTGACCTCTGGGAAGGAGCTTGACCACCAGGATGAGAGCCACAGATAACTCAAATCATTCTGAATCCATAGTGGTCAATTGACTGAAGTCAGTCATGCAATACAACATATTAACATGTCAATTAAAACATACAGGACATTCAATTATGCCATTAATATTGACATCACTGTATGTGCAGTGCAGGCACCAATTATACTCTCCTTTCAGTTTTTCTGGAGCCACCCCCTGAATCAGTGCCCTGATGCATTTTTGTTTTTAAACTACTTAACTCCACCTAATGGAACAAAGCCCATCTGCAGCAGGGTCAGCAGGGAAATCTAACAGTTGGGGCGACTATATGCGAGAGTAATTGGCCATTACAAACCAAAAACAGCCTCCAAAGCCAATCACGGGAAACTAATACCGTTTTCCCGAGGACACAAACAGCTTCCACCTTAAGCCGTTTTTCCTTCCATAACCTTCCCTCTCTCAGTGATGAATATTGACTGCGAACAGAAGCCAATATGGGAAAGCTTAGTGCCGGCCACTTTAATGCCAGACTATAGACTTCAAAAGGAAGCCGGGTCCAGATTAAGTTCTGTAAAAGACACTTACCCAAACAATCTCCAGTCTGCCACTCCAGACACTGGCCATAGGGAAACGAGATGACATAGGCCGTGGAGTCGACACAGCGCTTGGCACTGCCGCACCACATGCACTCCATGGCCTGGCTGGTGCAGTTGCCACAGTTGGTGTGCAGCGAGCACGGCTTCTTGCAGGATGGACGGGTACTCTGATTGGGGTTTCCTGTACAGGGAATACAGAAGGATGATGAATGTTCTTTACCAATCACGTTAGTAATTCCTGTTTGATGTTAACGTAGTCTGGGCATCTCACCAGCTGCTTTTTCACAAATGAGGCCGCGGGCTGTGGCGGTGCATGGATTGGCTCTCAGGCCTGAGACCAGGGGCTCCTCCAGGTAGGCACAGAAACCAGAGTCGCTGGGTTCCCCGGGCAGCCAGCGCAGGCTGCTGTTGGTGAAGGGGGACATGTCCTCCCAGCCCCAGTACGACACGTTGATTTTCCTCAGGCCGACCCAGGGGGACAGTCGCTGTGGAGACACGACAAAAGGCTTAACAAACAAAAAGGCCCAGAGAAAGTGACTGGGGACTTAAATGCAAGATAAAACATTTAACCACGTCTCCCTTTCTGCTCCATCCTGTCACTTAACAGTTTCATAGTAATTGCATTTACAACTGGAAACCAAAGATGGTATTAAAAGTTCACAGATATTATTACTTATAATGGGAAATGTCATGTCAAGTTTCTGTATAGAACAAACAAATTGGATTCAACTCAGTAGAACTCACAGCAAATTAAATCCTTCTGAAAAGAGCAGATTTGAGCAAAACTAAAACCATCAGTAGACTCGACAATTTGCTTTCAGTGGGAGGAGGATTTGTTTCTGTAGTGAGATGAGATGGTGATGAGCATTTAGTCATTTCCATTATGACGCTATTAGGACCATTTCAAAATTAATATCATAAAATGATGAGATATATTTCACAAACAGTCTTATTATCCTACTGGGCAGACTGGACCTCTAATGGTGAGGCCATCATACTATGGCTCCTTAAAAAATTGTTTATCTAAAATTAGCTTTATCACTGATTTTCATTAGTAGGTTGTTTTAATTGTGCATGAATCTAGATTGGAATTCATGTAATGGAATCTGGATGCTTCACTTTATTAAAAGTTAAGAATACAAGCAAATCCAGACCCAGCAGTGAGGGACTTAGACGGCTCTCATGATTGCCTCTACAGACAGTGAGTCATTTGACCCTGGTTTGTACATAAAGCACAAAGAAGAAACTGTGTCTGACAAAATGTTTGTGCGGATAAAACATTTCATAACAAAAGAAAAACCAAGTGAGCGTGCGCTTGTCACAGTCTGACTCATTAAGTGCAGCATCTCAGAGACAAGTTTATGTAAAGTCTGGCATTGCCTCTACTTGTAATTCTGTCAAAGTCAAAAACAAACAGTGCAGTTTGTTTTTGTCAGTCGAAAACTGCACAAGGTAAATGCAAGGGCCGGGATCAAACTCCCCTCAGAATTCATAACGCAGATTAACTGACAGACGCGACCAGCAGATAACCTTGTCCTGTTCCTGTCAACTTCCCAAGGTGTAGCACACTCTGTGTCTGATTTCTGTACTTTTCTTAAATTCATTTGTTTATTTGCTTCTTTTTTTTTTACCATTTCTTCCAGCTGGAGCTTCTTGAGCTCCTCGAGTACAAAGTCCACTTGTTTGGCGGTGGTGAGCGACGCGATGTTTCCGTTCAGGTTCTTGCAGTAGTGCTGGGCGTTGTCGTAACTCTCGCGGCTGGAGTTGATCCTGAGGCAGGCCTCGCCCACCTGGCTCCAACCCTCACTGCACTGCTGGGCTGGAAGAAAGAGGTAAGGTGATGTCAAAACACACTGAGATATGTTAAATGTTATTAAGAGCATAGGCCTACTCTCCTATTAGACCATTTAATCAAAACATTAATTAATTATGTCCTTATGTGGCATGTATGTAAGTTTCAGATTCATTCCAAATTTGAGATGAGGGAGCAGAGGATGTGCGATGTATGAAAGTTTCTTTTCTACAAAAAACATTTATTTTACCGAGAGTTTTTAATAACGTAACATTTTTAAATTGGTCATATAAGTCACTCCTAGCAACAAAAATCAATGAATGTGTTTGAATATTCTCTTCAGGCCTGAAGGTCAGTGTTGTTGTGCATTAGAGTTGATGCAACAACATCAGTGACGGACCCTATTTCTTGTATATGAGCGAGAACTGAATCCAAAGCATTCAATAAGACAGTGTGTGTAGAAAGCCTGTGACTCTTTTTTTGTTTTACCAGGCAAAGCATGACACTCTGGCTGGTTCTGGTCCCACTGACAGTTGAGATTCAGCGAGCAGCTCTTGCAGTTGGCGAGCTTGCTGCACACCTGCTCGTTCCGCACCGGACACTCGGTGAAGTTCTTCACGTTCTACAACAAGGGACGAGAGAACAGAGGAGACAGGAGGACGATTAACAGGAGCTTTGCATTTGTGTTCTCATTTATTCGTCAATGTACATAATAAAAAAAAAAAGTCCTATTTGTCTTGTGGTGCAACATGGTGTGAGGACAGTATGAACCACTGAGATCAATATCTAAAAAATATTCAATATCCTCAGCTCACAAAATCCTGAGGAAAAGTCTAAATGTTTGCATGTGTCTGAATGAGTGCTTTCCAAAACAAAACACAAGCAAAGAAGTGCTCTGACGCCTCCTGCTGGATCACTCACAGATGTGCAGTTGCTGATGGCAGAGATACACTTTTTGTCATCACACCACTGGCACCCGTTGGTGTTGGCCGTGCAGCTGGCACAGTCTGAGAACCGGTAGCACCGCTCGTCCACTGTGACTAGAAAGAGACAGAGAGACAGAAAAAAAAAGAGTGTTTGAGTTTGTATCTGGTCGAATGGTTCTAAGCCCTCGAAATATAAAGAAAACTCATATTTGTATAATCCCAGTTTAAAAATAACCAGTAACACCAGTGACCGCATAGGAGTGAGGAAGAGCAGATGGGCTTGTAAATTATAATCATGCATTTAAAGTGGACCATCCGTCATACTTCACTAAGGGATCATTGGGGAAATGATTTGCTCTGATATGTATTGTTGTCTTCCTCACCAGCTTTAGGGGGGCAGAATGGGGAAGGTGTGATGCTCCCATTGGCCATGCTGGGCTCCCAGGGGAGACAGTGGCCTCTGCTCCAGATGCAGCGGACCCCTGGCCCGGCGTTCACGCACCCTTCCTCTGCCAAAAAGGCCTGGCAGCTCGGGGGTCGGTAGACCAGCACGTCGTTGAGCAGCACTCCGGAGAAGCCCCCAAACAGATACATGGACCTAGAGAGAAAAACCCATGGGAAGAGAAGCTGAATAAAACTGTACAACACACAGGTCATGATGAAAGTTTATTGTCAGATCTGCTGTAGTTGTCAGCTTCGGTCTCAGAGGAGATTCCATTACAGAGACTCACCCATTGCTGACCACAGCAGAGTGACCAAAGCGGTTGACGTCTCTGTGCAGGTCGGGTTTGGGCAGGAGCCTCCACTCGTCACAGGCTGAGCACAACAAGAAAGACCATACAGTAAGTATCTGTTCTGCCTTTGTGTTTACATGTAATTCATGACATTTTTACACAATTATAATTACTGGTTCTGCTGAGACTAAAGTGGATAATTATGAAAACACAGAGGATGGTGATGATGAAAGAGGGAGGGGAAAAGCTAAATGTATTTTTTTAATTATAGCCTTAAAAACCTCATTAGGTATGATTTAAAAATATATATAGCATACACATAATGAGTATGAAAGCAGATCAAGCTAACTGATCACAATTTAAAATGAACTGCTTAAAGTAATTTAATGTCTAAGAGAGTAAATCTAATTAACTTTAAATTTGATGAAGTGACAAGAGAGCATTTTAAAGTACAATAATAAAGACACTCAAAGGGACACTGGGGCACGATGTCAAGAATAATGAGTCCTACCGATGTCGTAGGAAAGGAAGTCCGCCGAGAAGCACTTGGCCCCGTTGCTTAGGGAGGTGTCGTTGTGTGTGTTGCCACCGAAGAAGAGCAGCGTGCCGCTGAGGAGCGCAGCCGAGTGCAGGTATCGTGGAAAACCGCTCTCTCTCAGGATGAACCTGGAACATAACGCACGACAACAGTGTCAAGGACGAGCTGAGGAGGACACGGCACGCAGGGGTATATACACAGACCGGAGTACAGCATGAACTAAGAGAGCAGAACAGTCCATGTGTTGATTTACCATGTCCTAGTGTTAACATCGTAGCGGTAGAGGTCGTCAACGAGGCCGTATTTGTTGGCAGGCAGGGCCTTGTAGCCTCCGTGAACGTACACGCTGCCGCTGGAGCTGTCAAACGTGCTGCTGTGACCGTAACCACCTTGTGGAACGGCCCCTTTGGTCTCAGGCACCAGCCACGAGTTGGATCCTGACAAGAAGGTATATGAAAGGGAGCTGTTAATACAAATTTCAATAAAAATATAAAGCATTTTTTTATTAGAAGAATGAGAACTGGATTCAAATGATAAAAGCATTGTCATGTTAATTAGGAGAGAGCTAGGCTCACCATGCTTCAAACATTCACTGCTTGGCAGAGAGTGTTGGAACGGTTTTGTTAAGTGCATTTCTAGGTTTAAATTTCCTTTAACCGTTACATCTCATCGACAACAGATTGAATAACAGAGGGCATTTCTTTGTTTCTCGTTTACAGAAATTAAATTAAATTTGTTGTTTTTGTTAATTAAAATAAAGACTCTAATCCAATCTGAAAATTATGGTTAGTCATCACTCATTTGCCACTTGGAGGCAGAAGTCTAGTATCATATAGATAGATATCAATATATAAAAGGACAGGCCCTATATCGCATCAACAAACAATCATTTGAAGTTTATGCAAGATTCTCCTCACATTTTAAATGAATTCAAAATGTACATTTTCTATTTTACTCAGACTTCAATCAATAAGGAAAGCCAACAAGCTGTGTTTGAGTTCGAGCTCCAAGTGTTCCCCATTTTCTAAAACGGTAACAGATGTCCTGCAGTGCTGGAGAAAGATGCCGAGAGCCGACAGAAGCTGTGACTCACGCAGGTTGTACTCCTGAACGTTGCTGATGTAGCTGTAGATGGGGGAGTAGCCAAAGATGACCAGCATGATGGCATCACCGCCCTCCAGCAGGACGCAGTGGGCCGAGTGGCCCTCCACGGCGTAAATCTGAGCCTGGGCCAGCGGGCCGACCACCGGGTTCCTCCGCTGCCACGTTCGACTGGGCATGTTGAACACCCACAACTCGTCTGTCACGTTCCCCCAGCCGGCCTCTAGCTTCCCACCGAACATGAAGATGTCATCCTGAAAAAAAGAAAAGACTGGTTTCACCATGTTTCTGTTTGACTAATATTTCCATGTTGCCTTTTATCTTATTGTCTTTCGTGGTTTTTCTTTTCTATTATCGGTGCTTTTACTACGGTTGCCATTTCACTTGTTCTGCTATTGTTGTGAAATTCAAATGAACTTGATCTGATTTGATTTGTTTCCTCGCCTCTGTAATTGAATCATTTTTGGTATTTGGAAGATGACATTACATCAGTTATGCAACAGTTGTGGTTTCCTTTTGTTTTCGGGGATCTTTTATTTCTCTTTCACCCCATCTGATTCTCCTTCCCTCCAAACCAACAGTTGTGTTTTTTTGTGTATTCCTTCTGAACCAAGAGAATCTGAGGCCCGTCTGTGTTTGGGTGTTTACCTGGAAGGCAGCGAGAGAGTGGCCGTATCTTGGCACGGGGCCGCTACTGATGGGTACTGTGTTCCAGATGCCGCTCTCCAGGTTGTAGCTACAAAGCAAAGCAACAGATCATTACACACTGTGAGAATTTGTAAAGAAAACGAGACACATAAACTTTTCCCTCTGTGACTTTATATGTATTATTCCCTTATAATCACCATTTCCTTTATTCTAAACATACCAATTTAGTCTTCCAGTCACAAATTGTGAAATTGTTAACACAGGGAACCGAGTCATGTCATCACATATTGATGATCTACAGCAGATGCAGTATTCTCTCTGGGGTAAGAGCACCTGGTGATGAGCAAACACCGAGCAGATGGGGAAACTCTTGTCCGAGCAACAAAGAGGAGAAATATCAATTAACTCTGAGCTGCTACATGAATGAGGACAGACGTCAGTTCGGCTTTGTTGCTGCAGAGCCGCCCTGCTACACTAAATACTAACACCTTGATTTAGCTCAAGTGAATGTACATGTTCACAAAGCTAAACCACACAAAGAAAAAGAACTCGGCCTGACAATGAGTTGAGTATTTTCCTCAAGGGACGTGCGAAACAGCACTTCCTCATGGAGGTCATTGTTTCCACACAAATGAGAAGTGGAAAGGGGGGGAAGTGGATATATATTTTGACACTGCTGGTTTTACTGGTGTAAATATAGACTGACCTCAGGACATGTTGATGTACTAAGCTGTGACTTACTTGAGAATCATCTGGAAGGAGCTGTAGTTGAAGGTGTATCCACCCACCACCCACATCACCTTTTCCTGCACCACGGCCTTATGGGACGCTCTGGCGAGTGACGTGCCGAATGGTTTGACGCTCGGTAGGACCCAGAAGGACTCGGTGGAAGGGACCGTCAGAGAGCAGTCTGGACCTGCGAGACAGAAAGAGATATTATGGCTGAGGGCACACGTTTAACATAAATATGTGTTTCTTCAAGAATTCAGCTCAATATCTCAAAAATAAAAAAATAAACATTTGATTTTATTTTCATACCTACTCACTAACTTTGAAGAGCAAGCATGCCATCGTCAAACCAAAACAAAAGCATGACCACTTCTTACATGAGCTCGACAGACAGGGAGGTGTGAATATGTTTAACTGTGTGAATGAGGAACGAGCTGAAAGCCACACGTCTCCGCTTAAGATTCTGTCACGTTTCATCAGGTAGAAACACTCTGTCCCGACCGGCATTATGACACAACACAACGCTGCAGTTCACACTAGTCCTCTAACACACTCTTCATGACGTCTCACTCGATATTCGCCACAGTGCATATGGGATGAGCGACAGTTCTACAGCCTGCGATTGCAAAAGTGCAAGTCTCATGGTTTGGTAGGTAGGAAACTCTGCTCTCAGTCTGCTGGTCATTTAGCCAAAAAGAAAAGTTATTATCTATTAAGCAAAAGTTGAGTTTGTTATGGTTTAATTTAGAATAGTTAAAAACTTAAACCACAATATATCTTTTAAAGCGTATTAATTGGATCATTTCAAGTTTGATAATATGTTCTTTATATTTGAATGAGCTGGATTTAGATGCAATCAAATCCCAGCCAAATTTTCCAAATACGTTCCAGGTTACATGCGGTGGGATAATACAAACTGGTTTCAAAACTGGAATATCTGGGCCACTTATGTGTTGAAACCTTGCAAACGGCTACAGACCAGTTGACTACACTGAGCATCATTTGCTTTATAGCTTCTTTACATTGCAATGCACATAATGACATAATCTCTGAACATGAGAAATACGGTTTAATCGCTGCAGTACTTCAACTGGAGCTGCGAGGTTCGGACGAAGCCAACTCTTACCTTGCCAGCTGTCATTGCACACGCACAGCTTCTCTCCAGTGAGGTCGCAGTAGCCGTGGTCCGGGCTGCCGCAGTTGTTTCTGCAGTAGGGGATGTCGCAGGCCTCGCCTTTCCAGTACTTGTCACATTCACAGTACACTCTGCTGGCGACCGAGTTCCCGGGGGTGCACTTCCCATGGCCAGAGCAGTTATTGGGACAAGAGTTGATCCTGGACAGAAGGACATTGTCATTCAGCCAACACGGTGTTTACTCTTTCGGGCCACACAGTGACCTTTACTTGTGGAATGAGGAAGATTAATGATCATCGTCTGGCTCTTGGCAAAGGCTCGGGGGATAAAAAAAAAAAAAGACTAATAATAGATGCCTTATTGACCAGGTTTTGATTGTTGCTGTGGCTTTTAATTTCTGCAGAAACCTTTTGTTCCATCAAGAACATAAACAATGTCAGGTGTTATTGTACGTTTCGTCCCAAATGCAGAGGTTGGATACTTACGAGTAAAATATTTCAAATCCTGTCAGGTTATAGGCAGCATCACTGAAAAAGTGTAGTAGTGCGTAGCCTGAAGTCGTCTCGACCTCAGGAACCGTCTCGTTTCCTCGTATCTCTGGCACGATGACACCGCTGTGGACAAAAGCAGGACATCAAACCACTTTCTTACAACTCTGATAAATCTGAAAGACTAGGCACATACACGTGAATTGGACAGTTAATTAAGACCAGCAAAAACATAAAACAATATACATGTACTTCACTAAAAAACAGTGGTATATCTGTCGTCATTCTGGGCCTAGCTCGGAGTTTCTCACCTGAAAACCGCAACCTGAGGAGCGTATATCGAGTCGCCGTCATAGACGTACATATGGTCCCAACTACATTCTGTGGCAAAGTGGTTAAATCTCAACCGAAGAACGGCATTTGGACTGTGGGAGGAAAATAAACAGACGATAACAATGAGAACAGGTTCAGGTTTCATGAAGATATCCACAGGATGCAGACAACCAGGTGGTAGATGGACAACAGTACTGTACTGATTTTGTCACTCACTTGCTACAACTGAAAAACCTAATAAATTGCCTTATTTATATTCAAAAACAAACTCAAGTATCATTAATAGATGGTCCTAAAATGTAAAGTGGTGGTTCTCACTTCCCATTGATCACACTGAAAGGGAATTAGCATTTGAGAAGATGACAAAAAAGACTTGACAAAACCAGATTACTTTAAAATATACGAGTACATTGTAAATTAGATCATTTAATGCACTGATGAACTCAGGCTCCCTCCATTTATATCCTGGTTTCCACTTTTCCAAACAGCTCTGTCCTCAAAACCCGGCTTCACTTCAAAATCGTGTAAAAAACACAATTCCATCAAAAGAGACTCTGATCAGCTTGATTTAATTACATCAATTCTCTTTGCAGAGAACAATGAAACGTGGCTGCACTTGCTCGGCTTTAGTAGAACACATTGAATTTTCAAAAGTACTTACTAGCCCTCGATGAGCCAGGTGCACTTTGTTTTGTACTTGTAGTTGATTGGACCATCGGTGAGGTATCCCGAGGGCTCTGTTAACCTGGGGGGGGGGACGAGAATCAAAAAATTCAGAACAGACGACACAGTAACACATAACCTCACATTACCTCAGATGGGTAATTTAAATTAGTGGAACCAAAACACAAGTTAGATAAAACATCCGATCAAACTATGTAAATTAGAAGCTCTGAACCTGCAGATTAAAGATGTTTACACTGAGGAAAGAGGTCTTCCACGTTACAACTGGAAAATCACCACATCGGCCGCCTTCTGCTTTCTGTTTGAGAGACCGTGCTCTGACGGGCTGAGAGTGAGGTTTGAAAACTATTCTTAAAGAATGATCTATTCAACTATTATGTAAGTGTCTGGGAGGAAATTCCATCCCTATTCCAACTCCAAACTGGTGAACAGGTGGGATGCAGCCTCAACACGTCAGCAATCTATGGCTGCAATCCACACAAAGACATGGAAGCAATCGACAGTGACGAGCACACAGATTTCTTTAAAAGGTTTCCTCATCACAGTGGTGCATTCACTGGTGGGCAACAGATTGTTCTTTAATTAATCTCATTTGGATGTTAAAGTCAAGACTAATAATCTGTGAATCTACACAATGAGAAAATCTGTCTGCTGGAAACATTACAGCCTTTAACGACAACACAAGAGACTGCATTCTTTTTTTGTCTGACTTTGGAAACAAACACATAAACAAACTGGGATCTAATGGGTGGTCTGAGCGATGCAGGAACTGAGGGATATTCCCTTTTATGTCCATGTCAATTGCTTTAGATGAATATCGTGATGTAACATTACTTTAAAAGGACTAAAGATGTGCTGTAATCTCTTGAAGATGCATGTGATCAAGTTAAACCGTCACATGTACCCAAATATGACACTTTTTCTTCTTTGTTTACCACTCAGATTACAAAAGTCTGCATTATATTATCTATATACATGTATCTAAATGTATGTCAAATAATATAGTTTTCTCTGTTTACTACTCACATTGGAAAAGCATCCACTACATTATGCTCGATGTGTATCTGATTGTTAGTCTCTATGCTTTGTCTAGTTACAGTGACTACAGTTAGCTTTGTGTTTTGCTGACTAACCGAGTGTGAGCAATTAGCAGAATGAGGCCAGCAATGAGTTTCAGAAGAATGATGAATTTTTCATGCTGCACTTTGTACTTTTTGCAGGGAAATACTTTCCTGTGATGCTCCCACTCGAGACACCGAATTCATGATTGTACCTTTAGGAGAGGAGTTCACGATTGTTATGTGGATACGCTGACATCTCATCTGTGGTGCCGGGCAGCAATGTGTTATTACCTCCACCAAGGAGGTTGTGTTTTCATCTGCGTTTGTTTGTCTGTTATTTGGCAGCATTACACAAAGACTAGAGATCCGATTTCCAGGAAACTTGGTGAAAGGATGTGTGTGAGTAAGGGAAGCACCCAGCAAATTTCGGAAGTGTTCCCTTATTTCTCTGAGAATAATTCATCTCTCCTAATGGGGAAAAGAATCTGGCACATTTGAGGGACTGATATCTATGAGTATGTGAAATTTGATGCGGCTAGATTGAATTTAAGGGAACTGCTGAGCCTCGGCGGTTGTGTCTGATCTACTGAGAGCTGTTCCATTTGAGTTTGCATTAACACAGGTTTAGTCTGTGTTCCACTGACTGAGGAAAGACTTGGAGTCACGGTCTCACATTTCAGTCAGTTGTCTTGAGGTGAGGGGAGGTTATTTCCTGACGACACGGCTGATGACAACCTATACAAAACCTTAATTACCGTGATCATGGTTCCTTCTAAACCACTAAGTGCCCCTCAGGTGAACTGAAAGGCCACGGGATGCTGTTGTCAAGAGTCACACAATCCAGATGATGATGAATATGATTATTATTTGTTTCCAAGTTTGAACCTTTATTCTTTGGTTGGTTACCTCCCACAGTTAACTCGCTTTTTCCTTTTTAGTTCTACCAATTTTCTTTCGGCTTTTAGTTTGTTGTTGCATTTTTTCCCCAGAGTCACACACGTCATTCCTCTTGTGCTGACCAACAGGCGCATTGTCCAAATTTAGGAACAACACCCAGGAACTATTCCCACATAAGCTTCAGGGTAAAACATTAACTGACTGCAGATGTTTCCCCCGGTGCCAGTGTGAGCTCCGTTCTCTCTCACAACAGGAATGAATTTGTTGAGGGGTTTCATTTGCCATCGTTGTGATTGACAATATGAAAGAACATTGGTAGAGTCTTGCTCGTCTGCACCACGCTGACATGAGCAGATTGGATCGTGGAAGGAAACAGCGCTCGTTCATTTGCTCACCCGCAGAAATTTAGTTAATCACTTTCTCTGGTTGTGTGGGAGAGGATGTCAAATGAAAAATCGACCGTTTTTTTTTCAGGAGGATCAAGCCTCAGGTGTCGGGTGAATCCTCACAAAACTTTAAGACCACTTTCAGACTTTTGCACCCCACCACCATATATCTCCAGGGAATATAGATAAACTGCTAACAACCAACTGAGGGAGGCTACAGGCAAAATTAGAAACTTAACAAATCACAAATTTCAAATCCTGATAAATTATTCATTATTTCAGTCACCGAACCAAGTACAAATGCTTGTCCCAGCTTTTTTGAGTTGTGATACTAAACTGAATCAGTTGTGGACTATTCTTGGAAAGTTATGTAAACTTTTGGGGAACTATTATGCCATTTTTCCCACCCAATCTATTTAAAGTTAACATTAAGCCTAATTTATCAACTCTTTATTGTACCCTCGGCACCATTGAAAATGAGGGTCTTATCCCTCAATGTGTTTTCCGAGGTCTAAATAAAATATTCAATCAATTCAATCAATAGTATTTTGTTCCCGGTCCCTAAAAGCTGTGTCATGTTCCCTGTTTTCAACAAAAGTTTGTTTAAGCAAAATGAAGTCAAACAAACTGCGGACGATTATTTAACCAACGAACCAGATCTTTCACAACCAGCATTGCAATGTACTGTGTGTGATATTGAAATAGATCATCGCGTGACATCTGCTTCTTCTTCTTTCTTGGCTTTGTCCCCCCCCCCCTTGTGTTTTTGTTTTTACGATCCTCATAATCTACAATGTGCATCTCAAACAAAACTGTCTGCAGAGGCTTCAAACTTAAAGTTAAGCTGGGTTCGACTGTCACATCGTTTTCTGTGCATATTTAAAACTGATAACTGGAACCTTTAGGTGCACATGGGTTTATTTGATGGGTGCCACTGATCTGCAGCAGCTCCTGGAATCAAACTTCTGCACAACAACCCTTTCCTGACCTCAGTGCAGCTGCAGGTTTTTGGGTGCACGTCCACTTACTTGAACCTGCCCTGGCAGTGCTGACACTGGTCCCCGACCCATCCTCGGTCACAGACGCAGGATCCGTTGACGCAGACCCCGGAGAGGCAGTTCTTGTCGCACGGTTTCGCCGGGGAGGAGGCGTGCGTGGACAGCACGAAGTAAAACAGCACGTACAGAGCCAGGTATCTGTTGACTCGCCGCAGATCGCAGCGGGTGGCGGCGGGTCCGAAGGGAAAGAGTCGAGTCTCACACGTCCCCCCAGGATCCATGTTTTCACCCACCCGAGTCCAAGACCTGGCACGGGGCCTTTAGGGGTCTGATTCGGGGTGAGAGCCTCCTCGGCTACTCGGGCTGGATCACTTCAACAACAAAGAAGTCCTGCATGTTCGCGGAGGGGTCTGCATGCTCCCGGTAAAGCCCCTTTGTACCGCTTTTCTCTGGGAGAAGATGGCTAACACAAGGCAACGTTAGCTCAGTGTCAGTGTAGGAGTTGCACCGATTACAAGTGGCAGGACTTCCCCTCCACCGTCACCCCGGCTCTTGGTGGACGAAGCCAGCGAACAGCATCTATCGGAGCCGAAGCAGGAGCTAGCTGTCTGGAGCCCGTGACGTTAGCTTCTCCGCGGCATCTGGCTGGGAAGCGACGCTGCGCTGGTTCAACACCGCTCTCCTCCTCCTCCGAACGCAGCCATTTTAACGCGTCGACAGTCCCCTCACTCGGACGCGGGGGATGTTCGCGGTGACACGCTGAGGTGAGTCCTCAAGTCGGCCCGGTTCATGCCGGTCCCCGTCCGCGGGGGAAACAAAGGGGTCGAGCCGTAGGCAGCCGTGAGCCCAGCGCGGAGGCTGCCGCAGTCACCATGGATGTGGGGGAGACGTGGGAGCTGGGACGGCGGCGGCGTTGAGCAACCGCTCCGAGCTGTTGTTTATCGACCCCACGGGCAGTTTTAACGCGCCCCGAGATGCCGTGTTCGTGGGAGGACGTGTGCGGGGAAGGGTCCCGGTGTCTCCGGTAGAAAGTAAAAGGTAGAAAACCCTCCCGCGGTGGATCTAAAGCGTGACAGGAACAGGCAGCGGCTCCACACAGATCCTCAGGTCCGAGAAAACTAAACAGTGGCCGCGCAGGCGCACTGGAGCACGGGCTCCGGTTAAAGGCGCAGCGCACACGTCCAATGCGGCATTTAATTCGATTTAATCTGATTTAATTCAATTTTATTAACCGTTCCGTTATCTCGAGGCACTTTGCAGAGAGGGTCCAGACCTTTAAAAAGCCTGTGTGTGTGTAGGAGTCAGGTGAAAGGGATCTATTGGCAGTATTTAA
Source organism: Pleuronectes platessa (assembly GCF_947347685.1). NCBI lineage: Eukaryota > Metazoa > Chordata > Actinopteri > Pleuronectiformes > Pleuronectidae > Pleuronectes > Pleuronectes platessa. The sequence goes on from NC_070646.1 coordinate 5,346,182, forward strand.
ATATAGAATAATCCCAGTAATGTTTTCACTAAGTGTGTTGTTATCTAAATTGTATAAATTGTTGTTTTCTTTACCCTTTTACATTAAAATACGTTATGTTTACCTGGGGTCCGCTCTCCGGAGGCTGGCATTTTCTTTACAGCAGCCCAAACTGGACAAACTGGTATTGGCTCCTGCTCCAGCAGTGCCAGAGTGGTATAAGTGGTATGAATATATGGATATAATCATTTTTTTTATTTACATTTATATATATTGTTGATATCTTGTATAATGATCATTAGTATGATATCCATACTCATATTTTTTGCAGTTGGCACCTTTACAGAGTCCTGTCTCTATAATATAATATATTGCCCAGGTTAACTGTTGCTGGATGGATGGATGGATGGATAATATAATATATCTTTTTCCTTATTCATAAATGTTCAAACCTTTCTGAAATAGGAAGTCTGAATAATTATAAGCAACTTTAACACAAAATATTTGAAACATGTACACATACATGTACACATACGCACACAATATGCATCAATATCCTACATAGATATTTGACAACAATGCCGTTCTCTAAATCTCCTCATATTGCACCTCTGCCGTGTTTCTGTTGTACATGGACTCTGTTGTTTCAAACTCTGAGGGTCCTCCATGTGCAGTATCGAAAGGATCAAAAGCATGCAGGTGCTCAACACTACACCACGTTTGAAGGGATATTCATACATCTTGTACTTTGGGCCCTCGATGGTGCATAATTGAACTGATGAGGAGGGAGGTAAAAAGCTGTGGATGTCAGTGGGGCTCTATGATTAATTCAGCAGGGCTCAGTTTGGAGGAGACGATTTTAAATGTACAATTGCCCTTCCGAACTCAACCATTGCAGAGAGGCTGAACTTTTGCATCTGCGTTTCGAGTACAAGTGCTGCCGGGTCAAGGATGTTCTTATCGTACCTCAGGTCACGGCCCATCTCAGGGAAATTTTAATAACCAGCACTCATGGTTGGGGAAAAAGTCAGTGACAAGATCTAAGGGTTACAGACGCCTTTTAATAAAGTCTCATTTATCTGTTTAAGAGGAGGCTCAATCGTAATTGACCTCTGACATCAGACCGAGTAAGTCTCTGAGAGAGCCCTCCTCATCGTGGTTCGAGATGAGGAGTCAGATAAAGTGTTGGTTTTCATGATGTACGCAGCTGTGTGATATAGCTGAGAGAAATCCATTTATGTCTGTCATGCAGGAAGTGATGATGCATCCACCATGCAACTTGGGATTCTATGTAAGATGGAGCCTGGCATCTTCAGCTGGACTGATTTGATCTCAAGTTCTGAGACAGGTGTCGTGGTTTAAAACAGCTCAAATCAACCCTGACCAGTGAAAGTGTGAATGTAACGTCAATGTGCTTTGGGTCATATTTTTAAACATGAGCTTCACACATTTCACCTCTACACCTGCAGGTGGCAGTATTGCACAGCAGCAGTAAGGCTTAGGTTCACAAATGAGAGCCTGAAGGCGTCAGACAGAATTTTATTCTCCTGATATTTAACCAGTTTCTGTCGTGAGTGTGGAGGTTTCATCCTCAGTATTAATATGAAAATATGATCTCAGGGAGTTTTTTGTTTTAGGCCCAATGAACCAAAAACTTATTACAACTGTCAACTTACAAATAATAACAGAGTTGTGCCATAAACTGTAAATAAAGATGAACAACATGACGACTCAGAAAAGTGAAGGCAAAGCATCTCCATTGCCCCCTGGTGGCTGTTTGCAGTATAGCTCATAAGCCCTGCTTCCTCCATGTTGGTGGATGGGACGTAAATGGACCAAACTACGGTGGTTTCTGCCATTTTAGGTTGTTCTTATCCCACTAGTGTATGTCCAAATGCAGTCCAGTAACTTTGGTTTTAATTAGTTAAAGATATATTGGAAAAATGATGTTGGACCTTGCTGCCGTGGCTCCATCTGCCCAGTTGCTACAGTGCAGAGATCATGTCTCTGGTGCAAGATGGTATCCCGAATATTTTGGCTTCATTTTTAATATTTACAATAAGACTATACCTGTTGTCTTCGTTTGTTGCAAGTCAGACTCTAATACTTTTGAAAGCATCAAACTAAGATATCATTTATTTTGTGAATCATTTAAATACCTCTCGGCTCCTCTCAGTGTTCCCGAAACAGAACCTACCTCGCAGGCAAGATTTGAGCTGTGGAGAAAAAAGTATTACCTCCACATTTTCTCAGCCTTCAACATGAGTCATCCGCACACATTTTGAAATCTGAAGAGCCACTGTTTATTTTCCACAGAGGTTACCGCGAACCCGATCACACACCAGCTAAAAACAATATTATTGAGCTATGACTTAACACTCCCCCACTTAAGCCACGGGAGAGCCTGTTGGCGTTTAGTCAGGTGCACACACCTCAGCGGTGCAGAGACAACCAGCACCATCTTCACAGAGTGCACCGTGTCTGGAGGCAGTGCCCTCTGCATTCTTGGTCTGACTGTTCTTAAAACAACAGGGAGGAACAGCAGAAATCTGTGGATCTCACTCTCTCTGGAAATTCCCAGACACGAGAGGTGGCTCAGACGATGCGAGAGGAAAATACCTAGAGAAATGGGGGGTCTCTTTTCAGGGTGCGCTGCGTCTGTATATGTGTGTGCAAACAGGGGAGAGGCCCCTGAATCAAAGAAGGTCCAGTGCTAATTTGAGTTTGAGTCAGTGACCTTTGTCCTCTGATTCACAGCGGAGGAATGCTCTTTGTGCTCCGATCAGCAGAAGAAGAAGAAGAAGAAGTCTACAGTTGCACCTTTGACTCCAGATATGCACTCTATTAAAGTTCAAGTGTCTGTCTGACCACATTATGAACTTTTAACTCTCTTGTACCACACCTACATACGAATGCCTCACATACAAGGACAATCAAGGGGATTATAAATCATCTGAGTCTGAATCCGAGGGACCTGAAATCTCCCGCACAGCCAGGGGCTTCCAGAGCTCTGCTGCACAATAGGAATTCCCCTGCTGGATTAACAAGGCAGCTTTTCTGCTGGTGTGGTAGAGAGAAAGGCCGGACCACCCCTGTTTCCAGTTCATGCTGACCCATCATGCCTGACTCACCTCCACACTGTCCCCTTTCACTCAAGGCATTATGATTGAGTCCAGAGAAAAAAAGTGACATCATCTGTTGACTAATTACCGAAGTGAAGATTCAGACTAATAATCACAAATTCAAGGCCGAGGACAGAATAAGAAAGTGAAAGGATTTGCTCAAGTGCAACTTTTCTTTTGAATTCATGCATAACAGAAAGAAAATATTAAGGCTTCGGAAAAAAACCAATTCACGGTTCTCCCACTAACGTTTTCCTGCAGCTCACCGGGGTCACGAGAGGACAACTCCATCCACTGATAAAAAACAGCAATAACAGGCTTTATGTATTTAGCCGGTAAGTAAAAAATGGCGTCATAATCCCACGATAATCGCTCCTTTACTGAAACCGCAGGGCAGACAAAGAGCTTTTAACATAAACATCGGAGGCCTAAAGGAACCGTACGGCCGCCCAACTGTAGATCTTGCGTCAGCGTTTGTTAGAAGAACCAGACGTTTCTTCAGAAATGAAAACCTGAGTCAGCTCAACGTCGCTGCAGGGCTGCACCATCACTGGGAAACACTTTGCTTTTAAAAGTGTTTTCACCTATTTAAGATGTTCGATGAAACAGCTGAGCGACCCAACTGCTGAAGTTATAAAAACACACACTTCCTCTGTGGCCAAGCAGAATAACTCAATGATTCCATCTCTCTCTCACAAACACAACTCCACACATACTCAGTAACCATGAGCACGTTCAACACTTACCAGCTGACTGGGATTGTGGGAGCTGAAACGGCAACGTCAGGCTAACAAATCACAACGCAGCTCTGAGGACTTGATGGATGATTTAAAAGGCGCCTTTGAGGCCTCACATTATTGGCTCCGCTGGCTGACGATTAAAGTTTCAAATGAAGCCGCTTGAACTTTCGCTAAGGTCCCTTGAATATTTGTGAGGTGTGGAGCCCAGTAAATCCAAAAGGGACGCCTGTGGACTTGAGGATAAGGGTTTCTGCATGTCCTCCATTCAAATCTGATCAAATAAGCTTTGAGTGTTTGCTGCGGGTTTGCCTGTTGGTTTTGAAATAGCCTGAAAGAGAGAGAACGGTGCAAACTCAGCTGATTCTTGTCAGCGTGCATCTCAGAGCTCCATGTTTGTGCGCCAGCCTTTTATTGATTCTCATCTCTCTTGTCTGTTTTCATCTCTGGTTGTGATTTAATGTACAAACCAGTCTTGTTGGTTTTTCTTTTTTAATTTACACTGTATCTTTAGTTGACGGCACGGTTCTGGTTCTAAATCGTGGTTTGGCTGAGTTTGCGTATTCTCCACTTCCTCCTACAGCTGGGATTGATTCCCGCGGCCCTGCAGCCATTGTAGGTGTTCCTATTATTTTGACACTCCGTGTATTATTATTGGAGGAAGCACAAAGTGAAGGGTGCATGCAAGTATTTACATTACACGCTTTATAATGTTAATACAGGAAAATACAGTCCACAGAGATGTATGTAAACCTGGTCTGATACTAAGATTAACACCATTGAAACATTCCATTATAAACACTCTTCTTGAGTTACTTCAAAGAGAAGAAACGATGACAACGCACAAATCACTCTGAGTTCAAACTGACCCACAACACTGACACATGAGAAAATATCCAATGGAATTTGTGACTTTTAAAACTCATGTTCTCACACAGATACGTATATATAACATATGAAATAATGCATAATATTTGTTGGACTGAATCGCTGTGTAGAGTTGTTGCCTGTCTGTCAACAAGCCTCAACCAACTACAAACCCAAACACTCACCTTTCAGACGTCATGTTCACGTGAGGAAAACTGAACAGATGGCTCAACTAGAAAAGCCCTGCACAGTTGTTGGGTAGACCCTGTTTTTGAAACTTTGACACACTCATCGAACTTTGATCCTTAGTGTTTCGCCACCTTGAATTGTGTATGTAGGCCAACTTTACCCCTGAAGCTTCATAAAGTTAGGTAAAGTAAATACTTATAAATTATATAAATGCAAGCAATTTCTTTAATTTAAAGAACTACAAATCAAGAGGACCCGGCCTCAGAGAGAAAATGTCCATTTGAAAGTGTCCACCTCATCCTCCTGTCAGCAGCAAAGTGCACCATCAACCAGCACCACCCACACTTTAACCGCACTCTGTGTATCTTGGATTTGAACGGTGCAAACCTCGGCCAAGCGGCTCTCTGGGGACTGGTATAGCATTTTACTTCTACCCAACCACGTACTCGCCCTTATAGCCGGAGCTGCAGTGTCAGGTAAAGTAAATGTGTGTGCGCAGCGAGATAAAAACCATTAATCAAGAGGTTAAATACGAAACACTTTATGCATTTTAATCATCCCCCGGAGTGTGTTATGTTAACTCAGTTTGACATTCCTCCCATTCCGCCTCGGTTCTTCCCACGGCTGCTGTAGGAATGTTCACTTTTCTATTGGTAGAGGCTGCAGAAGCATAAAACTGTCTTTTTTTTTGACAAACAAACAATATTCTCAATATCGAATAACATCCCATGTTAACAGTAATGTCCTCAGGCACCATTTCCTCTGTTTCAGATTGTTTTCCCATGTGGTTGTTTTTGTAAGTCAGAGACTTTGTTACTTTATGAAAATTAATTATGGGTTTATAACAGGAAACTAAAAGTTTCTTAACCCAAGACAGATTTCAGACATGTGTGTTAATTTTTGCCTACAAGTATGGAAGCCAAATTCCTCCTGTGAAAGACTAAAAAAGCTTAATTGAAATTCTGAGATATAGTAAATCTCTATATATGTTGAAATAATGAGACAAGATTATGACGTAGCAACTTGATTCCTTTATGTTGAGATCTTAGCCTTAAAGCCAGCTTTTTGAATTAAGTAATTTAAAGCTAGTCAGTCATTACTTTGAAATAGTGATAATTGAGATATTAAGCTTTTAGTTTTAGAAGCTTAGTCATTATTTTTGAGTTGTTATGTCATTATTTGGAGATAACTCCTTATTCAGAGATAACTCACTATTTTGAGTTAGTACGTCATGATTTTTAAATACTATGTTGTTGTTTTTAGATACTTACTCATACTTTTTAAACACTAAGTTGCCATTTTGAGGTCCAAACTCATTATTTTGAGAAGGTTTGTCACCAAAACGTTTTTCTGACAAAGTGGCAGGAATGAGCTTCCATACCGTTGACTGTTCCCTGTAATTACGTGAGTGGATTATGACAAAAGCAAAAAACCCAACTCTGTCAGTCGGTGTGACAACTTCTTCTTTAGTGGTTAAAAGTCAAACCCCTCCACAGTTTGTCTCGGGACCCCGAACAAACACCTGGGGGTCCTGGGGTCGGCGGAGCGGCTGATCAGCTGTTGTGGATGCTGCGCACTGGAGGGAGGAGGAGGAGGAGGAGGAGGAGGTGCGGCACTGCTGCAGATGAGGAGGAGGAAGAGGAGCGCTGTTGTTCCGTGGTCAGATCTGATCTCAGTGTGTCTCAGTCCAGTCACTGAACTGCTGCTGCTGCTGCTGCTGGAGGAAACGGGAGCGGCAATCCGCACCAGTTGCCTGCACTCAGAAACTTTATTTAAACTTTTGATTTTATTTTGGAGGGGGAGGTTGTTCGGAGGGTTTTATGCGCGGAGGAGAGCGAGGGACTGGAAGGTGAAAACTGTGACTGTCCCACGCTGCGAGCGAATGGAGAAGCACAAAGGTAAGAGGAGGATTTGTGTTTGTTTTTAACTTGTAAGCCAATGCATCAACCCACTGTGGAAAACGACTGCTTTACACTTACACAATGATATTCTGGTTAAAAACGCGCCTAAGTCCTGCTACGTCCAGATGACATACGGGTCATCAAAGGACATTTAATATTATTGGATGCATTTGACTCATTTTTCATGTTGCCAGCTGCCAGATGTTTGGAGTTTTTGTTTTAGGGACACCACCACTAAAGCATTAAAACACTTCTACATGGTCTGCTAATTCTGTTTTTGTGATTTGTGCTGTCAGGAAACATTGTTTTACATATAATGGCTGTAAAGTTTGGTTACATGCTCTTGATATTGATTATTAAGGAGCAATAGGTTAAGCCTTGTTAGCCAGACAGTCCTGTCAGAGGAAGCTTCCTGTGACCCCTCACACACAAACAGAAACTATGTTGAATGGACCTCACTTCCATCAAGCTGATAAGATGTTTGTCCTCATCCTATCGGCCTCTTCCTCTGGCTGTAGAGCAGTTTACACTGCGGCCACTGATGATTTCCAATAGCAGCAACATTGTTCTCGGAGCATTCCTCGAATTCCTGTGGTTATTTGTTCATGAGGGATGAACAAGGCCGTTTAATACTTCCGGCTTGGCGCGTGGACAAAAGCGCTTGAGTCCAAATGTTGAAATTAGTCAGCAGAATGATTGGGTGTTGGGATTTACGCACCTCACCGTCTGAGCTGTCAAAGAAAAACATTTTGCACAGAGGCTAGTGAGGGGGGGGGGGGGGGGGGGGGGGGGGGGTAGGAGTTATCTTTGGAGCTCAGTGCTGATGGGAGAAACGTGACTCTGGGCAATCAGGTCCCAGCTCTTTATTTGCTCTCAGCCATGTACCCCGCCCCAGATTCTACAGCCTATAGGTGAAGCAACGCGTCGGGGGTGAAAACAATGCCGACAGTCAAAGTGGAGACACCAATCTTGATGCAAACATTCCCGTTCTCCGGCTGACTGGACAGGCTGGTCTGTTTACTCCCACGGTCTGACAGGGTGAACAGTCAGTGGGGCGAGCACGCCAGACACAGAGGTGTTCTCTGTGAGGGAGTGGGTCACTGAAACAATTGACCAGACACATGTTTTGAGAACAGATTTATTTAACCGAGTTCGATTCCCTGAAAAAACATAGCTATCATATCCTTGTATAATATCCCTGTAAATCGTGTTGTGTTGTTTTGTTGGTTGGACAAAACAAGTGATTTGAAGTTGTTCTGAGAGACTGTGATTATCAATCAATCGATAATGAAAATAATTATTAACTGCAACTAGAGATCAAATTATATAAATATGTTGCATAATGGTTATAGTGACCAAAATGATCACAGATATCAGTGTAATCGCTATATTGTTACACTTTGTCACTGAAAGAAGTGATAATGACGACAATATGAACCAAATAAACAAGGTGCTTACGGTAATTAAAGATTGAGATGGTACAACTATCTGTCTGGGAATTCTACTGCGGTAAATTGTGAAATCAGTTATCATTTAATCCATAACTGCAATCCTATTCATGCACAATATCTCTGGAAACATGAAACATAACATGGAGATCCTGACATCCTGAGCAGTGAGGAGGTCATTAGAGAAAAGACGGCTGAGGGCAGATTGTCTGATGAAACCTTCATCACAGAGATGGAGCTGCTGTGAGCTGGGCTGAGATATGGGCTGTGGTTTACTCTGTTGGCAGCTTGATGCAGCAGCAGCACCGGGACACTGAATTAGATACTGACAGCCACAGGCAGTGAGCGGAGGGGGGTGCGCTAAAGGGAAACCTGGGAAGCTTCAGCGCGGCCACAGTGACAAGGAAAGGCATTGTTTGGTATTTTTCTGGATCTGCCTCTGTGCTCCTCTGACCTGAGCTCATGCAGGTTTCATTCCAGAGAAACTCCTCCGCATCTCCAGTCCCTGATTCTCACACCTTCTGCCAGAGACGAGGATCAAATGAGTGAAACCGCCTGAAGCCGAGTTGAGTTTGAGTGGTGACCTTTGTTTTTGAGTATCACTGCAGTAACTGAGCAGCTCAGACAAGTGACGATCAGTTGTTGACCCACTGGTCACTTTGTATTGGGTCATCCAATCACAGTCCACATGCCAATGCTTCAGCCTGATTGTTTAATAATCTTGTGGCTTTTGCTTTATACGCTCCAGTAGTTATCATCTTCCTTTCCTTGTCAACCCGTTGTTTTCCATTATCCGTTATATGCCCATCAGTTTCTGGGTTAGTCCATGTTGAGTTTATTGTACTGGCTTCCCTCTCTCTGCAGCTGTGCTTCACCCACTAAAGCAAAGGCATCTGTGATGGTGGCTCCTCTTCTTGCCTCCAGCGTCGGCCGCCTCCTCCAACAATGCTCCGATTCTGTGATCACTGGCAAAAAATATAATGCAAGACAAATGAAGGCCGACAGGCGTCCGACCAGCGTGTTGACGGACGTTTTTGGAATGAGTGGATCATTCAGCGGAGACACAGACAACTACTGTACAGTGTAAAAGTCGTCAGGCTCTGATGAATGGCGGAAGATATTGCAATTTTTCCTCCTTTAACGTGTTTATGCTGCTCTGTGTGTCCCGGTGTCAGTTGAGCTTTATAGGGACTCCTCTGTGGATAGGGACAAGGTGAGGGAGTCAGTGGGTTTAGTGGGTTTCACCTCCCGTAAGCCCAGCAGAGGCAGGCTTAGATGTAGGCCACCAGGGCTGGCATGGGGTCTGCCGGTCCGTTCGAATGTGTGTGTGTGTGTGTGTGTGTGTGTCAGGGGCTTTGCTTGCCAACGGGGAGCGAGTGGAGTGCGGGTAATTCAGGAAGCTCGACCGGGCTATAAAAATGATGAAAAGAAAGACGGTCTTCCTGCTCTGTGGCAGTGGGGAAGGTGGGGGGGCTCAGTGCGAGTTCGGCCATTTTTCGCCCTCTGGGTTTTGCTCTGGTTCCTTTTCAACACATCAAACGCTGCTTTGTTTATTGGATGCAGAAGTTCTGGATCAGACCTGGATTGTGTGTGTGTGTGTGTTTTTTTTCCTTCTCAGCAGGTACCAGAAAGGAATCGGTGCTGAGAACAAGAGATCAGGAGCCTGTACACGTGTTATCCTGCACATGTGCACACTCTCCAGCTCCCACTCTCCCTGCAGCCACTTGTCTCTGGGTTAATAACTAAGCACAGAGGCTTTCATGTGGGGGACTCTGAGGCGGCGTTTCTAGTTAGTTCTCATTTGTCAGCAGCTGCTTCTTGTCTGTCGCTCTCTTTCCCATCAAGACGACGCCGCGTTTCCTTGTTAACCTTCATTTTAACCAGGAAGCCCTGATAGTTAATCCAGAGAGTGATGTATGCACCTCACACACCTCCCAGTACCTGGAGGACAGGGCGATGTCTTTGACTGTCGGTGGGGTCCTGTGGAGAGAGGAAATGTTTTTTTGTGGAAAGTCAGGAGAGGCAGATTGAAGGAGAGATGAAGGCCAGGTGGAACCACACTGAGCCTCCTCTGCCTCATGGCCCGAGGCTGACAGCGTCTTCGTCTCTGTGTGTGTTTGTGAGAAAAAGTTGTGTGTTTTGGAACGACGGGTGTGGAGTCACAATTCTGCTGTCATTTCCCTGGAAAATAAGTAGATAGGAAGTTTGGTAACTTACAGAGTTTACTTATTTGGATATATACTTTTTTTTTCGGGTGTAAAAATATCTGTAAACTTGCAACCTACTTGTTTCTTTAGCAACTTGGGGGCAGCAGAAAAAGTTGTAAACATAACATTGACATATTGCATTGAGAGTATATGAAGATGGAATGACAGCTTCCCTAAAGTGAAACCTAAACATCTTGATCGCCCCCTGGTGTCAGCTTGCAGTACAGGTTGAACGTCACCAAGATGGCAGCACCTCTACTTGGCATATTTTGGCCTGAGTTTTGTACTGTGGGAGGAAGTGAAGATGCGGCGTCCATCTTGATATACAGTCAAAGCAAAACGATAACGAGCCTCAAAAACTGATAACTGAGGGAAACTGTGTCGTTTGGATAAAGAAAATGTGGGTTCATCAATCTTAACATAGAAAACATAAATACTTTAAACTTTCACTTTCCATTTGTGTCACCGTTTGACATCATCAAGAAAAGCTTTGTCCGGTAACTCTCATCTAATGTTTTTCCTCGTCATTGTTAACATTCCAGTGCATTTAAAACTGCCACACAAATTGTGTTAGTGGTTGAAAACAATAAGTGAATAGAGAAGGATGAAAATATCACTGAACCACATTAATATCAGACATCGAAGTTTGACAACGGTGTCTCTAAAGCATCTCTATCAGATTTGTGAAAGTCTCTTTGTGGACCAACAGTCACACATAGCTCCTTTTCTCACTTCCTTCATCTCTGACCTTGTTACGCACACACACACACACACACACACACACACACACACACACACACACACACACACATAAACACACACACACTTCCTGCCTCTAAGCCAGAGTGTTAAATCTCCAGCTTTAGTCGGCGCTGCAGGGACTATACAGTAACATGCGCTGCATCCTAATCAAGACAAAGTTGCTGAAGATTTACTGGGATTTGAGAGCCCATTAGCATGTTGAGGCTATAAAAAAAAACTGCCGGATTTCTCCAAGGGCCTCGCTGTAATACTCAGTGTAACTGACGCAGCACAGATCTAAAGAAAGACAGGGGCAAAAAAAGAAGAAGGGGTTCAGGAAAGATGAAGCGTGAGATGAATAAAAGCAAGAATCAATTGTCTCGGCAGAGGGATGATGAAAAGGGAGAAACTTGAGAGTAGTGAATTACAGTATCTGAGCCGTTGTAGGAGTTTAAACCCTGAGGTGGCTCAGCATTTTTGGATAAATCACACAATTAGACTAGTGCTAGTGTTTTAACATTCACTGTAACTCTGCCATCAAACTCTCTCTATTCCTTTTCCTTCATTTTCTTTTATCTTTTCCCTCAAATCACATTGATTCTCACGGTTTCTCCCTTTTAATGACTAAATATTGCTCCAACTTTGTTAATATTTAATTGTGCCATGGTGGCATACCTCAAGTTTATTTTTTATTTATTTTAATCTGCCAATCATAACACTACATAACAATAGTTCATTATGACAAGTCTGTAGATTTTCATTTCAACCCATCCCACTGTTTCCAGTGATTAGTTCCTGTTCTCTGTTTGAAGACATTTTTTTAAATACTGCAACGAGCTGCTGTGGTTTTTAAACCAGCAGATTATGATGAGGATTCAAAATCCCCATAATCTGCTTTGTTATCAGAAAAGGCATGTAAATCTCACTGCTACAATATATGAGCTTTAATTAGCTTCCAACAGATAAACACAATAAAGAACACTTGTCCTGGATGTATTGTTTGACTTACTCATTTACCGTTAAATGTTCAATCTCTTATCTTGATTTCTTCCTATACTTTTCCCTTCTAACTTTTGTCACCAGCAGAGTTCGTCCAGTGCTGCTATCAGACACAGGCGGACCATTCTTCTGAAGTCATCAACTCAACTTTTTCTGTTGAGGTCTCTATGGAAATAACACCAAAACACAGCTTGGATTAATCCATGCATGGCCACTCAGCCGCTGGCCCACCACTGAACCCACAGCATGCTGCAGGGGGACAGACAACAAGCGCCTGCCAATACAGCACAAACACCAATCAAGCTGATGCCTGACGGGTTATTCAGGCGCTGCCATCAGCCACTTATCAGCTACTCTCACCAGAGCAGGGCCAGACTGGAACAAACCAATCAGAAATGGCTCCTTCCTCGTCTTGTGAACGTTGGAACTGACGCTCCGTGTCATTCGTGGGTTTTTTACCCTGAAAGTTCGGTGTGGTCAGTGTGTTTTTAACGGTCTCCTGAAGCAGAAGCACCTTGAATCGGTGACGCAGGAATCCAAACCTTTCATTCTCGTGCTGTTGGTCACTGGTTCCAATTCTCCTTATTGCCAGCACTTCCCTTTAAGTGTAGTCGTCTCTGTGTCGGTCTCACGATTAAAAATAGTCTCAGTTACAGGTATCATTTGACGTTAGTTCATCTAAGAATCAGTGTTTTTATTTTTTTTTTTTTTTAAAACTTTTTATTTTGGATTTTGAATTTTGAACAGAAAGAAATAAAGAGAAAAAAAGAAAACTAAAAACAAAACAAACATACAACATACTCATGGGTGTAACAGTATATGGTCACATTCTTCTCAATACGTCGAAGTACAGTGTGCGTGTTTTTATTTTTAAATGGAATTATTTAAGTACCTTTACTCATTTACAAAAATCTCACATAGTATTTACCAACCCCAACTTTACAATAGGTAGAGATGTGAAGTTTGTTTGCAAAACTAAATAACAATCCACCTCAAACTGCTGCAAGTGGCTCAGGGGTACAGTGGGTCGTCCACTAGCCTAGACAAGAGTGGTTTGATCCCAGTCAGCTTCTCCAGTCTGCGTGCCAAAGTGTACTTGGGCCATTCACATTGAAAGTGAATGTCACAGTGAATGTGTGGAGAGAATGTGAAACGAAAAGCACAGCATATAGCAGCGCTGTGCGAATGGGTGAGTGGGTGTGAAGCACCTTTGAATGGGCGCTCAGACTTGAAAAGCACTATATACAATAAATTCAGTCCATTTGCCAGTTCATTTAGTTTCGCGAGGGAGCCACATAGCTTATATCACACTGCCAATTAATCTTCATTCGGAGTAATGGGGATGGTCCTGCTGTAAGGTTTTTACGAGTTTACTGGTGGAGACAGTTAAGGCTGATTTCATGTCCTGTTATTACTCAATCATGTTAAACAAGGACACAGTGTGGAGATATGATGCTTATGGGTTCGTCTTTCACAAATAAAGAACGCATCAGGAGGTTGACCGGGTCAGACGTGTTGGCAACAGCTGGAAGATGTCATGTCCAGGTGAGGGGTGACATCTTAGTAGAGGAATCTTATCACCAAAAGCTCTCGAATCTCCTTGTCTTTCAAGCTGACATCTTCGTTAGTGTCTTATACGTTTCATCCTGAGAATTTTTAATTATTTAACCTTCTTGTAGTTTTGTTAGAATCGTCATCAACACAAGGAGGTTGGTGGTAAAAGTCTGAAAAGTAGTTTACGGACACATCTGTATCCATGATGCTCTTCCCCTGCAGCCAAGCTTTCTGCCTCCACTATGCTCAGGACCTGGAGAATGACTTCATGAGGACATTGAATGAAAGTATGAGTGGACGTATGCACAGGAGCACAGAAGAAATTACATTTGTGTAGATATAACCAGACCGACTGACAGATGCTATTATATAAAAGCTCAACAAGTGCAGCATTCACTCACTGGACGTGAAGAAAACCTTGTGAGCACATCTGTGACTATTTTCGACATCTGCACCACATCCCAAAATATGACTGTGATTCAGAGGGTAGAGGAAGTGTCCCAAACAGACCTCAACCAGCAGCTCCCAGCTGAACAAGCAAGACGGGCCAGCTTACATTTCAGCCGCCTTTATTGCATCATCGGATGGAGGCAATATTAGGCTAAAATTTCACATTTCATCTCGCGTTTTGTTTTCTTTAACCCTCCACCCATTTGACTTTTTCTCCTCCAACACTGATCAAAGCCATAAAAGTGCTTAAAAGGCATCAGAAAAATTGCATCAGTTAAAAACTTGATATGTCCTGGAGCGTGAATTGATAAGTCGGGATTTGAGGAGCTGTTTTGAAAGTGGGAACGGATGTGGAGGGGGCGAAGCACCGATGGGACGATCAACACATGAAAGTTTAATTCACATGTGAGGACCAGTAAAACAGCGAGGGATGATAAATTCATAAAGATTCAGGGATGTTTCTGCTGTTGAGAGGATGTTTGTGACAACTTGATGGTGAATTGACAAAATATGCGACATTTCTCACAGTGACTGTCCCAGGGTATCAGTTCAAAACTCAACCGAGTACAAGAGAAACGTCTGGGTTTTACCACCATATACCCAGAAAAGGCAGGAAGGCTGTCATATCATTCTAAGAACGCTTCTGACAAGGCCCACTGAGGCTGCTGTCGTGGTTTATGGTGTCCCAATGGTCTTTAGATGCTCTTAAGTCTCATACTTGGTGTTTTATTTTGCTTCTTGTCTCTATTTTGGGGGCTGAGATGTAGCTCCAGACACGCATTATCTCTCTGAACCGAGTATATCTGGACGGGGTAGTAACTTCCACGTCAGATTAAATTCACCCAGGGCAGTTTAAACACCGATCCCACCAAGTAGCAGCAGTGTCCGAGCAACCGCGTTTAACCAGGACGCAATCTGACCGGAACGAGAGGCCACGTCTGCCTCGTTAGTTTTGATAAGACGAAATGCCTGCAGGGCTCGTCTCCTCTCAGAGGCGGCCTGTCAGTGGTGATGCAGAACCTCAAGTCTCTGGGAGCAGGAAATGCTGCTGCCAGGATCCTGACAAGACCCCCTTGTTGCTCCGCCGAAGATTTGTTCAACTTTATCTCGAAGAAGGGAGGGAAGGACTCAAGTGGAATTCCTTCTCCTCACTGAATGCTCCGAAAGTCCGAAAAAGTTTTCCTGATATTTTCCATAGTATGTGAGAATGCAAATTTCGGAGTCAGGTGCTCCTGAACTTTTCCACTGAGTCCCGAGTAAAATATCCACAAAGTGTTGAGGAGGAGACGAGGAGATTTCCGAGCTTCCTATTCACGTCTGTTTCCTTTTCATTTAGTTTGTGACTTACACCACCATTTGTGCATAATTGATATTAAAACAGTTTTTAATAAGACCTTGCCATCATCTTGCTTCTCATCGGACAGACAGGAAACAAGCAGTTATTTTTGAGGCTTTAACAAAAAGGACTGTCGTCAATTTGAAAGAATGAGCCTCTCTCCATCGACCGCAGCCTGGGTCACACAAGGTGAACAGATACGGAGGTTTACTCTGCAGGTTGGCTCTGTTTACACACTTGGTGTAGCAGGAAACTGTTTCATATAATCTCTGCCATGATCCTTGTGGCTAAATTCCACTAAAACCTAAACCACCATGTCACAGCCATGGTCCAATATGAGCGGTCAGACAGCCAGACAGGCTTTAAACAAATCCCTCACGCTTTTATTCTTTTATTCTAACCTCAGGCCGTGTAAATACATTTAAATCTGCTATCTAGATCAGCTATCTTATCAAAGCACTATGTGAAAAATAGCATGTGCGTGTATAGCAAACAACAGGGTAGTTGTTTTCCTTGGTAATGGATCAAACCAGGAAGTGCAACCTCCGGCATGAGGAAGAAGAGATTTCCCTTGTGTGCGTGATGTTGGCTTTTTTCAAACTTGTTATTCAATCAAACCCAGTGGTCTCTTGATTGTATTCCTACCTGGCTTTTAGATTTCAATTATTACAACAGTTAGAAAGTGGTGACCTGGCTGGCCGACGGCCTCTCGGATTCCTCTTGGCCACTCTACTGAAGGGGATTGTTTATGCTGCGGAGGCTGCGGCCGCTCACTGGATGTGCAGTGGGCGTCTGGCCAACCCCGTAGCCCGCAGAGACGGGCCCGCTCCAGACCTCCCTGTCCTGTCAGCTGACCAAGTTTCCCAGGGTCCCCCAATCCGAAAGGCCATCTGAGTCAACCTCTGCAAACACACACGGAGGAGAAGCTGGGGGGGAAGTGTTTAGATTCGTACCGAGCGGCCCAAAACATTAGCGGCTAAACAACAATTAGAAAAGTAATGAAAGTCAAAGTGTGTGGTTTTAAATCGTGACAGCGAGGTCTCGACACAAAGAGGAGAGAACGCTTCTGAGTCTTTAGCATTGTCTAAGCTTGTTTTAATTACTTCACATCCCCTATGTGTGTGTTTGTGTGTGTGTGGGTGGGTGTGTGTATGTTTTCCATGCTGTAGGTCCTCCTCACATGGGGCCTCGTCAGCAGAAGTTGACTCAGCACGAGTAGGAGTCATTAGAGAAAAGTTTGCTCTACCTCGAGGAACAGCCTCTCAGCGTCTCCTGGAGGCAAAGCTTACCGGGGCCTGACGCCTTGCGTTGCAGAAAGATTTCCCCCTTTGCTCGGAACTGTTAAAGTGTGGGAGTGTGTGGGAGGTGGGGGGGGGCAGGAACAGAATTCCCTCTGAGTCTTGGATCGTAGCGATGAGTTTGAGCCGGAAGGAGCCACTAGAACTGACTCTCTGACAGGTTTGATAGAGTTCAGATGGAGACGAGCAAGTAGCTGTAATAGCTTAGAGGATTTTATTTGATCTAGAGTCAGATGATTTTCACACTTAAATTGTGCCTTTATTTGTTTTTCTAAAAAAGTGAGTTTAAATTCAAAAAGCTGATGAGAAAGTCAATACTTATACTTCACCCTATAATGACAACAATCCCAGTTTCAAGCTTGGGACACACAACATGGCCGACTTTCATGCTTGACATGTTAACCACTGTCCTTCAGAGGGGTTTGACTGTTTCCATGGGACAGTGCCAGGCTAGCTGTTTCCCTCCATTCCCAGTCTTTATGCTAAGCTAAGATAACAGCTTCTTGGCTCCTGGCTTCGTATTGACTGCAGCAAGCGATTGAGTGTTGGCTTTTTTCAAAATGTCAGAGTACTGAGAGTAAAATACTTTAGCGTGGTTTGGCTTTGGGTTTAGTTAAGTTAATCAAAATAGCCAAACTACTCCGTATACTGATGCTACTCATACCTAGCTGATAGAAGGAAATTGAATTTAGATGGTTATTGAGCTTGAACGTCACTGCTTGAATGTAACTGCTGTTAAATCTATTTTTAACGTGGCTGTGGTACATCTGAGACATCCAGACAAACCTGTAAGAAAGCATACATCACACGTTCTGGGGGGATTTTACACACCACCACTGTTTGCCCCACCTTTCCCTTTATAAAGTCTTTCTTCTTCACTTCCCTTGTGTCTCATCTTCTGTTGAAGAGCTCACACACTGAGGCCCCACTGTAGCAAGGGACCCATTCATGAGGCCGGGCGAGAGCGAAAGGGAAACACAAAGAGCTCCCCACACAGCGGAGAAGGCTGTGAGCTCAGCCCTGACCCCTGAAGGATGTGTGTGGGACGCACCCAGACGCACTGGCCCCGCCGACTCGGGGCCCGGGCTCCTCCCACCGCTGGACTTGACCTTTCGCTAAACTCACACGGCTTCCAAAACAACCTCGAAATAAGACCTACAGCTGTCAATAGCCAACGCAAGAGAGACAAGAGGGAATGACATATAGAGTCTGAATGTTTATCGACCGCTGCCAGCTGAAAACCTCCGCAGAGCTTCTCCCATGTTAAATGTTGGCGAGCAGCGTGGAGCTTCAAAACGCTGGAGCCAAACAGTGTGAGTTCAACAGCTAGCAAACCAGCCGCTGGAAGCACCGGTGAAAGACACATCATCGACTTGAACTCGCTGCCCTCGGCCGTAAATTAAAGCATAATATTCTGAAGATTTCTGGAGACCTCAGGAGGTTATTTTTTTATTGCTCATGGCTTTTCTTGCTGATGGGAAGCCAATTGCTTTAATATCTCCTGAAGGGATAGTTCACCCCAAAATGAAAATTCCAACATTATCTTTTCACCATTATGCCTATGGAGGGGCGGGTGAAGAGTTTGAGTCCACAAATCACTTTTGGGGTTTCATGGTTAAACAGCGTTGCCGCCAAATCCGATATAATTGAAGTAAATGGCGACCACTTCCTCAAACGTCAAGAAAACTGAAAAACAATTAATAATAATGCCTCCATTCTGCTCCTGTGGTGTCACCCAATTGTCAGTAAGCCCCGACATTCATATTCGACTCCAAAAAGCCTAATTGACACCATGTCCAATCCTCCATCGGATGAGTAGATAATAGGTGAATTTTCATTTTTGGGTGAATTATCCCTTTAATATTTCCACGCCAAGACATGTTTGAAACCATTTGGCATTTGAAAGAGTTTTTTTTTTTATTTCACTCTGTCTGTCTTGTGCTTCCAGTGCTGGACCAGCTCCTCATGGAGCTTCACCGCTTCCTGCTCATCCTGGACAAGGAGACACTGAGCGGGAACGCCACCGTCCAGAAGGGCCTGCTCGCCGACATCCTCCACTCCTACAGGGCCTCCAACGGTAAGGAGGGAGAACTCAGAATCGTAGATTGCTGAACAAAGAGTGGGTGGTACTTTAAATCTATGTGCAGCATTTGCACAGTGCGACAAAAAAAGAGGTTTCCTTTATTAAAAAACTGTGGATTAGCCTATAAACTCTCCGGCTTAGTTTACTAAAGATGAATTATCATCTGGAAAACATCCACTGTATCAAGTGAGCTCTACTGATGTGTGCCAGACCAGTCAGTTAAGTATGAGGACTGACTCACGGCATGAATTCCCAACTTTTAAAACTTTGGCAGTGAAGAAATAAAAGGAAAAGACACTGGTTAAAGTCCTGGTTCTCACTTCAAACAGATTTTTGGTGAATATTCTAAAAGAAATTAGATGTATGTACTGACACACGTGACTCAAAACCAAACCAGGGTATCGCAGGGGAAGTTTGAAAACAGACCTGGTCATGTTATGAAGTGTATGTGAGGAAAATAACATTCGAGGAAGAGAAAGTCGGTCCTTCTTGTTTAGAATTTATCGGTATATGTATATTTAAATGTTTTGAAAGAAACAAGAACAATGTTGGTGTCAACAATAATGTTTTATTTTAGCAAATTAAACCTCTAGCAGTGTAATTATATTCCAAATTGCACAAAATTAGTAAATACAAATAAACTGAGAACAGACTGTGACTGCTTATATCCAAGTAAAGGGTTCAAAGGTCAAAGGCACTTCTGATTTTCCCAGACTTTTATATAACCAGATTTATCTTTTTTATTGGAAGACAATCTCATTCCTTGAAGTGATAAAATCTTGCCTGCTCTGTGTTATGAGCTGACGTTCACCTCCCGTGAAGGCTGCAGAATATCTGAGAGTTACCGTGGAATTCCACCTCTACGGCACAAGAGTACATGTGTGTATTTTATTACATTTACGTACTGGGGCGGCACAGTGGTGCAGCGGTTAACACTGTGTGCCTCACAACAAAAGCATTTGAATGCCGGTCTCACCTTTGTACATTCTTCCCATGTCTGGTTACGTTTTCTTGCTTCCTCTATTGCAGTGAGATTACATGACAGTTACATAGGTTGAGGTTTAAGGCCAAAAAATGGTAAACCATTCAAAAGCTCTACCTCTCAGCGCCTCATGTAACATGTGGCGATGCCCTGCGTCCCACACAATTCAATGAACTCACATCCTTGGCAGTTATAATGCAATTTCTGAGAGAAGCTATTAAACAACCCGCTCTGGTATTATTTTAAAACTCCCAGAAACCACCATGTAATAATGATATATTCTCAAACTTGTATTCACTAATACATTTGGGGGCTTTTATCCCATTTCGGTTGCTTAATACCACTTTGCGGTGAATGACTTAAACATCTCTACCTCCCTTGTGAGATTAAATTTTTTTATTCTGTGAATGATTGTGGTTCTAGGTTTGTGTTTACAAGCTGGGTTAGATCCAACCGAGTGCCTCCTGCTCCATCATCGAGTGATGCATGGATTGTTAGCGTATCCTGTCAAACAGCTAATGACACGTTTATTTTTCTAACTCACTGGCTCTAATGGTCAACATGAAAATGGGCCAACTGCCGGTGAGCTGATGGGATTTATGGAGCCTGGGAGTCAGTGAGTTAAACAGGGAACCAGTCGGACACTGGTGATCATCCGCTACTGGATTTACAATGAATGGCGACAATGAGTGACACAGACGTTTACATGGACATAAATATTCTTATAATAACTCAATTAAGACAACAGTCAGAATAAGACACTGCAAAGTCGCACTTGGAATAAGCAATAAGCTAATTAAGACATAGCGAGTAAAACACATTACACAGTACTAAACACATAGTAATCCAAATAATGCTTTATTCTGAAAAAGGTCAATGGTCGTATAATTGGTGTAAATGTAAACGTAGTCACTGTTGCTCCCTCAGAAACCCTAACTTGGTGTAATCGTACAGAAAAGACCTGACCCGAGATCTTTAGCAGTGTCATAACAGCAGCCTACAGGATATTTGAGTGTGAGAGACAACGTTTAGCTTCTTCTTTCTCCACCAGTCACACTTAAACACACAAAAGCAGTCATGCTTTTCCATGTTCAGCTCCTGGACCTGTCTCTGCATACTTCCTCCTCTCTGGCTCCAAGCTGTATCATTTTTCCGAAGCTGCATTTATCCTCTGGGGGATGCTCACTTCCTTTGAGAAGCACTTTATAAATAGCATTTCATCTCTGTCTCCCCCCCCCCCCCTAAAATCTGGTTTCACTGTACAGGCAAAACATTGTTTCACTCTGCTGTTGTTTGATTTCACCACACGATATTTATTTCAAAGGGAAGGCCTTCTCTAGAGTATCACCCAAGGTTAGGGTTTTGTTTGATTTCCTCTCAGGACACAAACTTTGTCAGCTAAAATATTTGAGTCGGTGAAACAACCCTTCCTCAAAAAACATTGCTCCAGCTCCAGAACAGGTTTCAGTGACCGGCTGGATTCTGCTTGGCTAAAAGTGCCGGGTTCACTCCTTGAGAAGAGGAAATCATTCAAACTGTTAAGGCCACTATGCCTTTGCCAGCTTATAATCATTCCACCATTTTAGGACCCGACATTAAACCAAACACAGCACATTTCTCACTGAGCTGACTTCAGCACGTATGCATCACACGGGGTTTTATCATCTCCACTTATTTGCTGAGTGATACGATTGTTAACACTGACCTGTAAATATTTACATTAGACACGACTCCTCTGACCATGTAAAGCACTTCATTTCCTACTCACTGGGCTTCTATTGCAATCACAGGAAACACCAACTATAAATATGTAATAATAATAATACTTATCTCTGATTTTTACGACTATAAAACTGAAAATTTGATTGGATAAATAGAATGTGTTGCCTTTGGACCAATCCTGGTTCTTGTTTGTAGCTCTTTGGTAAAAGCGTAAACTCTTTGGACGTCTATACGTGGATCAGGTTCAGGAGCTCCACTGTTTCATCGTACGATATTCTAAAATCTTCAAACATGGACGTTGTACAGTGCCCTATCTGTGTTTTCTGACTAATGCCTGATGAATGCCCGCCACGGTGAGAGTGGGTGTCAATAATGGGCCCATCTGTCTGCACAATGGGCCACTTGTTTGGGTGAAGCTCTCCTTTAATCCTGCTCTTTTGACAAACATGACGAAAGTTTGTTTGGCACTAAGGTGGAGGCAGATTTCTCCATCGGTGCTTAAAGTAGATTATTTTGGAAGCAAATTACCCAAAATACCCCTGTTCTACTTGGGACTGTAGTTGGTTCTCTGTGTTGAGTATTGGGGGGGGGGGGGGTCTGTCCCAATGCTATTTAGGACCACCTCAGTATGTCATTATTTTAAGGAGACCTATTGTAACTCGAGTCCCAGCAACAGTGCGCTTGCTGACCATCCTACAATCCAGAGGGTTCTGGGAGTCAAGGATACTTTAATGAGTCGGGGAAAACCCTGATGTTTCAACAGCTGGGTCCTCACCTGTCCAGGCTTTCCACAGAGACAGCAGTTCTCTTCTGTTCCTCAGCTTTAATGATTCTTCGACCAGAGAATTGTGCAACGGCCAAAGCAGCGCAGCCATTTAAACAACTATATACGGTATATTGTTATATACTGTACATATTAGTCTACTATTTATTTGGTGACATTTAAGAGGCTATTTCTTGTTTCCTGAGTTCACCCGGATGTCAGTATTTGTGGTAAAAACTGTAAAGTAAGGTCAGCTGTTAACCACATTTCCTTTCCCCACTCAGGTGCTGACGAGGAGTACATCTACATGAACAAAGTGACTGTTGGTGGCAGGGACAAAGACGACAAAGGTGTGAGTTTCAAAAGGTTCCTCTCTGAAGTGTGAGATCTACAAAGAAAAACAGTTTATACTTCTTATTGAAAACACAGGCCGGGCGTATTAAAGCATTATCTTAGCAGTAGTCATAGCAGTGGCTTCTTCAGTCATTGCTGTGCTTGCAAGCAGAATTCAACACACTCCAAAAAATAATCAAGGGGAGTGATTTGTTTACACTCAAACTAAGTATATTTTTGAAGTAATTTGATACGCTTACATCAATTTAGCTAGAGAATTAATACTGTAATGTAAAATTTGTATAATTTTTTATTTCAGATTTATTTAGCTTTGGACTTTATTATTAAAGACGTTTAATGTGGAAAGACAACTCGGAATAAAACCCGTAAAAAAAAACAAGAAAAGACTCAAACTGGAATTTTAAAGTTATCCAAGGTGGTCCAACCCGTTATTGCGTCTCATACTCAATTCGACATGATCTAAGTGAATAGCAGACATGAGAAGAAGCTGCAACAACAAGCAGCCCCCCCCCCCCCCCCCCCCCCCCCCGGCCCCCGACCCTCCTCTCGCTCACCATTTCCTGCCTGTTTCTTCATAACTGTGCGCACCATCTGAGACGGACCCGTTTTGTTTGGACAGTGAAGAAGAATGTGGTTTGAATGAGTGCTCGACTTGACTCACATATTTTCAGCGGCGACGCTAACCAAGCCACAGGTTTTTATTTCTCATGGTCTGACGGAAAGTGGAGGCTCAGGTGCGAGGTTTGAGGTTTCAGCAATCGTGTGGTGGACAACAAGAAATGTCTCTCTCGGTTCCCTTGCAAGAGAACATGGCATTTAAGACACTTTTAACTATCAATTAAAAATACAATTATTGTAGATATTGTTACACATACAAGTTTTTGCTGTAATTCAGTTTGACTTGTTTTTTCCACCGTCATGATTGTACAGAAGAACTTTGACCCACAGTAAAGGTTCAAAACTGGAGGTGACCTCCTGTGCTTCCTGTTTTCACTGTTGAAAGCTCAAGGATGATCTCCTGCTAAGTTCATGTTTTAGACAAAGTCTAATATAGTGAGAATAAATTTAAGTGACAATTGTAAATCTCCACCTGGGTGTTGAAGCACCCCCAAGAGGTAGATCAAGATAAACCAACATGACAGCTCCATGAAAGTGAAGCCAGAGCACCTTCTCCTTGCCCCCTGATAGCTGATTGTACTAAAGATCATAAACTCCTACCCCCTCCATGTTAGAGGATTGGACATGGGCAAAGCTAAAAAGTTTAAATAAATGTAAAATACATTTCCCCCCAAATTTTTTTTATCACAGCTCCATTCCTCGATCATATTATGTTGCCGCTACCTGACGGCAGAGTTCTTATTCAGGATGTTTGGGTTTCATTTCTGAAAAGCGAGAGGAAGTCCATCTTTGTATACAGCCTATGGGGAATAATTGACCTTCCTGCCAAGATATGAACCTTGATACCACTCTCCTCACTGTGCACTAAATATTAAGCGACACCACAAGCAAGACAAACTTGAAGCAGGGTCACAGAACTAAGCTGATGTGTCCACAAGTTACAAAATATGCTTATCAGTTCCTCTGAAGTTCAATGACTTACATCTCATACCAACATGTTCACAAAATAGCTTTGTTGCTTCATTCTCAGTCTTTATAATACATATAAAATCAATATCAACATATCTCACTGAGTCAAATGCCGAAAATATTAGAAACTACTGCTGTGAATATGTTTGCTTTGAGGATACATCCACTGAAAACCATAATTCTTTCATTATTTATCCAAAGTCTCCTTTAATGTTCTTGATGTGTCTTTTCCCCAGTACTGTGGTGTGTGTGTATTGTATAATAGGGTTGTTGCTACCATACAAATGCTTGACTTGGGTTATGTGGTCACTGTAACAATGAAGGGTCTTGTGCTCACAGCCAGTGTTTTGGATACTAGGAACCATTGACATGTGTAGGACACATCGGGACATTTAAAAATAGAGCTGGTTTAAAAAAACGGACTCAATTCAAACTCGCACCATAACCAATATCTTGAATTAATCGAAAAAATGTTCAGGTAATACGATGGAACAGTTCTGAATTCTCTCACTGACTCCAAAACCGATGTTTCTTTATGATCTAGATAACAGACCAGACATCTTGCTCAATGGAAAAGCAGCAAAATGTGTTCCCGTCCCACAGAAGAGCCTCCCTGACCTTCCACCCCCCAGATCAGTAAGTCATTACTAATCTGATTCCACCCGAGTGGATTAACGTGTGAAATGACTTGGTTTAATGTACACATGTAGCGTTTTGAGCCTCTGCCTCTGCGGTGGGAACTGTAACAGTATAATCCACCCCAGTTGGACTGTTGAACTCAAATGAGCCCAAAGACAAATTCCAACTCTAAATGTAATTGGCAGTATTTGGGTTTTTTGTTACAAAGAGAACATTCACATCACTAAGCACCTGAAGTATTCAAAATAAAGGACTCTGGATTGATATCACATGTTGCCAGAGACTTCCACTGGTTTTTTAATGTACTTGAGTCCGTGGCCATACAAGACAAAAATCATTTCCCACGTACACTCGGTCGCAAGCTTGAGGCTACTTGAAATGTATCCTCCCACAGAAACAGGTATTTAATCACTCACGGGGCAACAGACCTGGACGAGAGTGTGAGAGATCTGTGTTTTATGTTGAGTGGTCGGCCGGTGGCTCCTGAATTGGCCCAGTGTGACTTCAGGAAAAACACGGGGAATAAGAGGTTTAGAACATCCCGTCAGTCCCTTTGAACTCTGCTCACACACATGCACAGCGGCCTCCCCCAATATAAACTACAGTAGCAGCTGTTGCTAATCAGAACAAACGCTTTAGTGTCAGCACGTTGACATGTGTGTGTGTGTGAGTGTGTGTGTGAGTGCATGTGCGCGTGAAAGTGAAATGCACTGAAGTGAAGAATGTTTGTGTCACTTTGCAGTCTCCACAATCGTCAAGTATTTTAGTAACCCCTGAAAAACATTGCGTAGCTTCTCAGTTGTGCTGTAATTTCACAGTTGTGGTGTAGCTGCCACAAACCCCTCAGACGTGTCTGGCAAAGACATTTTATTCCTCCTTCCCGTCTGGATCCAGCTGTGGTGTAACTGGTCCCGTCTTGGGAAGCCTGAGTAAACACGTCCACAGTGAACCGCTCTTTGGAAAGCCCTTCATCTGCCTGCGGGGCTTCCATCCATCTCCAGCGATGGTGTATTCAAGAGTGAGCATGTGTTTGACTGTGAACACAGAGTCCCCCCTTATCATTGCCGTGAACAGCGCCCCCTTGCTGTTGATGTACTGTCCGGTCAGGGCTGTCCACTGGCCTGTCGTCACATTGTAGCAGTCCATGAGGCAGCGCAGGAAGTCGTCACTAGGCCCATTGCGCATCACGTACAAATTGTCCCTGTGGGCTACCATACAGTGGCCATAGCTCTGAGGCCTGATCATTGTGGTTGCAAGTTTCCATTCATCTTTCAGTGGAACATATTCGTAGATGTCTGTGGTGTCTGGTGGTTTCCAGAAGCAAACAAATATCCTCCGTCTTGCAACAGCACAGGCGGCAGAGGCTACAGGTCTTGGTGCAGGATGTATAAACGCCCACTCTCCCGTCTCAGCGTCGTAACTCTCTGCTGTGGAAATGGTCCGTTTTTGGAACTCGCCGCCGATGGCATACAGTCGTCCTTCGTGTCCCAGAAGGGTGAAGTCATATCTGGGTTGCTGGGGTCCAGGGAGAGCAATCCACACCCCGGAGTCCGGGTTGTAGCAAAAGCTGCCATTTACTGTGTCCTTACCGTAACCGTAAACTCCCCCTACGATGTACAAGCGATTGTCAAGCACCGCCACACCGGCCATGGAGGTGCTACAGAGAGTTGGGAGGTTAGTTAAATGCTTCCACTCGCCCTCTTTTTCATCAAGATAGCAAACAACTCTGAAGGAGTCGTGCAGGAGCTCCATGGAAGGAGAGTGGGTGCCTATAGCCACATAAACAGAAGGAGACAAAGACCGAGAATAGTGAAGAAGCTCTTCAGGAACTGTCCTCTCTGCAACTTCCTTTAAATCGTCAAAGGCATCACACAGGAAGAGAGCTGCACTATGCAGCAGTTCATGCACCCCGAAGACGGAGGCGAGGTAGTAAAGCAAGAGGCAGTTGTCCGAGTCGATGATGTCACAAAGATGTTGGACCAGGCAGCCAACCTGCAGGAACGCAGCGCACTCCACCACTTCTGTGAGCTCGTCCGGCTCACTGAGGGTGGGAGTCTCCCCCCTGCAGACAGAAAGGGCAATGAGGAAACCCCTCGCGTGCACTCCTCCCTTCAGGTGGAGTTCCTCCTGGTGACTTTCTCTCATCCCGGATTGAAACAGGACGCGGAAGTAGTCGCTGCACCTCTCCAGCAAGCCACGTTCCACAGTGAACCAGCTCTGCTCCACCCTCACCCGCACCCAGCCTGCTCGGTGCTCCCCGTCCACCAGGCCGAGGGTTGCATTCTCACCACTAATATCCCCGTTGACTCTCGGGCCTTCAAGCAATTCCATGATCTCTTCACCCGCCTCCCTTATTCCTCCGACTAGTATCTCTCAAGTGACAATACAGCATGTGACTCCGGTGAAAATTGGCCATTTCCCCCCCAGAACCGGACGACAAATAAAGATTGGTGTGAGTTCCATTGCGTCCTGTCTGCATGGTCTGAAAATAGAGCTGTGCTATAGATAGCAGCTGTGCCACTTGCAAGCGTCAGGCAGGGAAAGGAATACTGTTGACATGCACAGCGCGTGGTAATGTGGCTTCCGGCAACTGGTGATTATCGTAGCCACAATACGATTGGCTGAATTATTCATGATTACTTGCCAGGATTATCCCTTTAAATCCAGTTGTGATTTACAGTACTATTTTAGTTTTATACATGAAGGTCGTCTGTATTTATAGTCAAACATCTAATTTGTAAACATTCATACCTACAAATAGTGGAAAGAACAAGATCTGGGAACAAAATTATGACGAGTTTAGAGAAGGTCAAGTTCCCAAGAAAGTAAAAATAATGGGAAAATAAATACAGTATGTACAAAAAATGTGTGTCATGTGAATTGTTTTATTTTCCGTTTCCCTGCCTCCCACCGTACAGCTGACATTTACTGTCTTTTTCCCCCCAAACTTCCATTCATGCCATTTTTTGTTTTACAAACTCTGACCAGTTCCAAATGGTGCAGAGAGTTCTCCTGAATCTGGTTTTCCAGAGCTGATTATTTTTTTATCACTACCTTCTCCTCTGTGTGCGTGTGTGGGTGTGTGTGTGTGTGTGTGTGTGTGTGTGTGTGTGTGTGTGTGTGTGTGTGTGTGTGTGTATGTGTGTGTGTGGTCATTACTCATGTTGCGGGGACCTAAATCTGTTTACACAGTCAGATTGTGGTCATTTATGTTCCCTATGGGGACGAGCAGGTCCCTATAACATAAATCATTAAACTCTGAGGTGAGGACGTGTTCTAGGGTTAGGCTTATGCAAGTGGTAGTTATGGTTAGGGTCAGATTATGTCTCCAGGAAATGAGTGTAAGTCAAAGTAACGTCTTCTGAAGTCATGGAGACAAGACTCCCTCTCCCCCCCCTTCTCTCTCTCCCTCTCTCTCCCTGTGTGTGTGTGTGTGTGTGTATTCGCTGCTCCGGATTCTTGGCATGGGAACCAGGGATTTTCCATGTTCCTCTTACTGTTCGTTTTTTTGGGCTCTTTTTCCCACTCTCTGCTCAAAGCACCGCACCCCTACACCCCCCCCCCCCCCCCCCCCCACCACCACCACCACCACCTCCTCCTCGCTTTGTTTTTAATGCTCCGACGCCACGATCCATTCCTTCTGCCCGACGTTTCTGCGGTGAGGGTGGGTGTGTGTGTGTGAAGTGAAAGGTTTAGGGGCTGGGTTGACTTTTCTACAGAGTTGGAGCAAGATCTTCTGCGAGAGTGAAAAAAATCGGCTTGCAGACAAACACCTGGCAGCTGGTCTGTGGAAGACCTTCTCGTCAGCCTCATCCCAAACAACAGGCAGCTTCTTTAGAGATCAGTAAAAGAGGAGAAAACCAAAGGTGATAGAGATAAGAGTGGGGGGGGGGGGGGGGGGCTGCTGCTGCTCTGGAATGCCTGGCTCTTTGTTTTAATTAATAACAGATGCCCAGACCGCTGTGTTTTTCATCGAGGAGCAATTTACACTGTTTGTATCGTCATGTGATTATGTGATATGGTTTTTTTGGTCACCTGCAAACTGGACCACTTTGTGGGATTGTTGTTGAAAAGAGAACAGATACTCAAACAGTGACACAGGGGAACAGGCCACCAGTGAAAAAGAGAATGACATTCAAACAGGTCTGCCTTTGAAAGAGCACTTTACCAGTACCTCTAACTTGGAATTTGCTGTATTTATGGGTCTCACTGGTGTATATATCATCTTTTGTAGGATGTTGAAAAGCTAAACTTCTGCTTCTGCCATTCCGAGACGGGGTCGCAGAGGCAGCCGGCTATAAGTAAGGTATTCCAGACATCCCTCTCTTCCAGCTCTTCCTAGGGGATCCAGAGGTATTCCAGGAACCAGATAGTCCTGGGTCTACCCATGTGGGTCTCAAACCAGTTTGGCAAGTCCAGTAAACCTCCAAAGGAAGGCCCGTCCCCTCAGATGTCTGAACTCCTCAAATTATCTCTAAGGCTTTGCCTGGACCCCAAATGTAGAAAGCTTATTTCATCTGCTTGTTGTCAAGATCTGGTTCTTTCAGCAACTACCTAGCACACATGACCATAGTTGAGGGTTGGAACATAGGTCAACAGGTAAATCGCAAGTTGAGCCTCTTGTCCATCTCACGCTTCATCTGACCCTCACTGGTGGATAAGACCCCAAGATAATTACACTCGTTTACTGAAGATAAATTTGAGGAACCCAAAAAAACAATCAAGGACATTTTTACAGATAAACCTGAATTTCCCTCGGGATAAATAAAGTATATATCTCTTTATCGATCTACCTACCTATCTACCTACCTACCTATCTATCTATCTATCTATCTATCTATCTATCTATCTATCTATCTATCTATCTATCTATCTAACTATCTATCTATCTATCTATCTATCTATCTATCTATCTATCTATCTATCTATCTATCTATCTATCTATCTATCTATCTATCTATCTAACTATCTATCTATCTATCTATCTATCTATCTATCTATCTATCTATCTATCTAACTATCTATCTATCTATCTATCTATCTATCTATCTATCTATCTATCTATCTATCTCGTCGCAGCATCATTTTGAGTCAAAACCCATGTTACGGTCTGATGTTTGTTTTTGCTGATGCTTGCGTTCTGTAAAGTCTTGAACAGATCCATAATGTGTAACTGATGTTACCGCATTGATAACAAACTCCGTCCCACACATTTCTCCGTGGAACCTTCTCCGTCACTTTCTGGCACCCGGGCTAATCTCACACAAACAAATCTTTGTCGCATGACGTGACGCCTGTTATTATGACAGCTCACTGCATCTGCTACGCGTTACTGGAAATGTGTTTGCTGTGCTGAAGCGATATGGTGGGAAAAGAGCTCCCATTGCTGGGGATTCCCTGTTTGCTGGGAGTGAAACAGCTGTCAACGAAATCATGACTTTGGGATTTTTACACAAACAGACAAAAATGATTTGTTTGTCAGACGGTATTTTGTTGTTGGTTACAGGCTGGTAGCCACCAAACACAATTTATAATATATGAGCTTTCTCTTTAGCGTTATTCGTTTTTTCATGTGTAGAGACTAAGCATTGCTACACACCAGACACGATAGAACTCCCAAAGGTGATGCAGAGTCATCTTGCAGGAAGGGAGCAGCTTCTCTGTGGCAAACGTCCCCACGCTGAAGAGAAGCTGAGCAGCCCCCCCCCCCCCCCCACCCCCCCAAATAAAGGCTAGGTTTGCATGATATATGAGTCTCCAGCGCTTGAGGGTTGTATTTTTTCTATGTTTCTCTGATCTCGCTGAGAATGCGACAGCCTTCAGGGAAATAAGAGTAAAAATGAAGGAATACAGACAGCGTGTTCAGATCAGAGGTGGGAGGTGAACATTAGACATTGTTAAGAAATCACTTTATGTCATTCAACTCAGAAGGTTTCACAGAGTTCGCTGGAGGAGAAAAAAACTATATCCGACAATGTCAGACTTCTCCAACGTCAATGAATAAAGTTAAAATGGGCTTTAATTCTTGTTTTTTCACATTTTTCTTTTTCTTTTTACATTTGTTCGCTGTCAGAGGTACTGTATCTATCTTCCATTGTTGATTGTTGTAGGAGTTGGCGGCTGTGGCTCAGGAGGTAGAGAGGGTCGTCCACTAACCAGAGGGTCGGTAGTTTGATCCCCAGCTCCTTCAGTCTGCTCCTGGATGTGTGAATCTGTGATAGAAGAAGGGCTGAAAATAGAAGCTGAATGTGACTTGTGCTGTAAAGGCCTTTGAGTGATAGTTAAGAACTGGAAACCTGTTTACCATTTATCTGAATTAAGTAGATTCAAATGCTCAATTGTTTTACTCGTGTTCCACATTAACAGATTATATCTGACATTCTTCAACCTTCCTGTCATGTGTCATTTTCTTAACGTCTTTCCCTGGCCTCGGAGGAATCCTCCCTATCATCCATCTCTTTGCTTCATTACGTTTCACTCCGTAAAAGATAAACACTTTCCCTTGTACAGTGAAGAACTGGTACGTTATCTCATTTATGAACCGAGACAGAAACCTGCTTCCTCCTCTGCTTGCTGCCAGATACTGTGTGTGTGATGACTTGAGATGTGTGGTCACAGGCTGAGACAACTTTTGTTTTTCTCGGGAAAAATTCCTTCTAGTGGGAAGTTTTTATTTCAACACAGTGTCTGTGTCACAAATGCATCTTCCAGGGAAACTTGTTGATGAATTGAGAACCAGAAACACACTGAGTAATCTGCAGGATTTCACATTTCCCTGTAAAAATGTTGTTGACTCTCTGCAGTTACCAGATGTGTCAATATGGGACGATACTGATCAGTAAAGCCAGTTGCACGGAAATTAAACCCAAACCTTAAAAGGGACCGTTGTTGACTCTTCAATCTTAACACTCTCCACATTTAAATCTGATGCGTATTAAAGCAACACTATGTAACTGAGCAACAGCGCCCTCTGCAGCCACATGTCATGATTAATTCTGTTGCACTCTGTCCTAGTGGTTAAAGGCTCATTCATGCATCTTTTACCATTAGAGACACGCAATGTTCAAACAATGAGAGGGCAGTGAACAGTCGCAAGTTTGTGATAACGACAAACAAAAGCTGGTCTTGAAGTCTCTCCTCGAAAAGAAATAACAAGAAATCTCGTGTCCGATATGTCATCTCGTTTCAACTAGTGGCATCACTGCCCCCCCATCCATGCTGAATGGGAACAGAAGGCTACGTCCATTTCCGTTTGCAACGTATACAACTTTAACTTTAACAAATACACCAAACTCTGTTTAGAACTTATTTTAAAACATTCCTCACTGAATATCTGAGATAAACACTGTTTTTTATTGACTTCTACGTCTTTTTAACTGATCTACAGTTGAAGCATTACCCTTCAACGTACTGGATCTGATTCTGCCACTATCAGTCAGATTATGAACATTAAAGAATTTACCAGTTTAAAGCTGTGGTGTATTCAAAGAAATTCTTCATTTTATCAGTCAGAAAAAGAAACTGCCAATTCAACAGACTCCAGCGAGTTCTTTTTTTCAATTATCGCTTGTCGCTGATTTACTGACTTCGAGTTGAATGTAGAGCAAAAGTAATGAGGAGTTTCTAAATGTCTGGTGGTTTCCACTCGTATGGGAGGGGACAGACAGACGGTCTTTACCACACAGGAGACGAGGAGCAAGACAGAAGTGAAGCCAGACTGCTGATTGATTTCAGGAAAGCCACTGAGCCCACACACACTCGCTCAGACACACACACACACACACACACACACACACACACACACACACACACACACACGTACATAAATACATGCCCCCCTTCTTTTCCATGCTCACACAGAAACACTTTTCCCTGAAGGCAAACATATAACTCTCTAGTGCACTGGGTCAGACGAGGATTGGTTACATGAGGAATTCCCTACTTACTCCTGAAGTGACAGCTGGATTAGACATGATTTCAGCCTGGGTGGGTGGGTTGGGGGGGACGGGGGACGACCCATGTTAATAATGTACACGTGTGTGTGTAGGTGTGATTTCTGCTTCAACATACACAAGTTGTTGGTCATACTTTTTATTTACCTGCTCTCCCTCTCTCTCTCTCCTCTGTCAGTGTGTGGTGGGTCGGGAGCCGTTCCCCTTACCTGCAGTTCCCTCTCTGGCCACTATAGACACTTCAGAGAGTTACTATGAGGAGGCGCAGCCCTACGAGGAAACTGTCAATGGTAAGAGCTGTGGTTCAGTGTCACATTTCTTCTTCCCCATGGACCTGTTTCACAGAGACTCATGCTGATTGTTGGATTCATTACTTGATTACAAGCCAAGGAGGTTATGTGTTTCTGTCTGTTAGTTTGCAGGATTACGCAAAAAAACAATACTGGATGGAATATAGCGAAACTTGCAGGCAATATGGGTTAGGAAAGAATTCATTGAATATTGGTGCAAATCTGGATCAGGGGGCAGATTCAGGAATATTGTTTCACCTTCTTTAAGATAGTTTAGCTAGTTAATTAGTGTCTTAGAGAATAATTCGTGGATCTTAATGAAATAAAACAGACATATTTGATATTTCTGAGTGTGTGTAACTTGGTTCAGATCCAAATACAAATGTGGATCAAGTGAATTTGATTGTGGTAACACAAGGGGACATGTTTGGGCTTGGTTGGAGCTTTTGCGCTTTCTAAATCCCTTTCGACTTTATTCCAGCCTTCTTGTTGCACCCTGACTGCAAAGACATGTTCCTCATATGTCACTGTGAGAGATCCACTCACCAAACGAGACTGTTCCATCCTCGAAATAGAGGTCGATTTTGTGGTTCATTAAACATGAGGTTGTTTGCGTCACTTTAACCTGAACAAGAAATATATGTTGTTATAAAAGGTTTCACTTACTGCCAGACAAACCCCATCTAAGAAAAACTATGAACCTGAGCTCGAAGACTACGACCACTTTGTCTGGTGGCTATGGTGTAGGGTGTTTTATTTTAACACGTTGAGCTAAATAAGAGACTTTATCTGCTTAATAATATGGTTATGAAACAGACATGTCATCTCAGGCGTTGTTATAATTTCTTCTGTACATTGATTAAATATAATTCAACCACAAACATCTTCACTTCTACAGGTTGTGTGCTATTTTTTTACACAACCTCACAAAGGTTGCAACACTTTTCCTGTCACGTGCTGCGATTTCTCTACATTTATCTTTTCAATAGTTATTAATCTTTGAGTTATAGTTCTTCACCCTATTTTTCCAATCTTGATCTTCTTCCTCCTCTTCCTCCTCTTCCTCCTGCTGCTGCTGTCGTGTAGATCTGGACTGTTTTGGCCTCCTCTCAGGGCCCTGGATGCGAGTGCAGAGCTCTGACAGTGTGGTCTATGCTGTTATCACCAGGGGTAGCTAGCTCTCTATCACAGGACCCGTGTGTTTGTGTGCATGTCTCCGTCTTACCATGGCTTGAGGCCTGAGTCCCTTTGTGCACGGACACGTCCACGTCGAGCATGACCTGCATGTAAAGAAGGAGATTTAAGTCAAGGCCTGTGACAAGCATCAATCATTGGCTCCATCTTCATCTCAATTTCCTTCATTCATTAACTTGACATATTCATCCTGCCTCTATACTCACATGTGAGGAAATCCTCTGCCATCGAAGACATTCATCAAGGTTGAGAAATCAGGCATTAACCTCATGTGCTCCATCAAACTCACCCTCCACTGCAAATATGAACTCGACCATAACGCTGCCTCGTTTCTTCTCTCCTTGCATCGCTGTCAGATGACGGGGAGGTCATAAGCAGCTCATACGAGTCCTACGATGAAGAGGAAGTGATCAGAGGAAAGTCCCCGTCGGCGCAGCACCAGTGGCCATCAACAGAGGCGTCCATCGAGCTGATGAAGGACTCTCGGATCTGCGCCTTCCTGTGGAGGAAGAAGTGGCTCGGCCAGTGGGCCAAACAGCTGTGTGTCATCAAAGACCACCGCCTGCAGGTAAAAGACGGAGATTGTAAATAAAGATGGACGACCGTCATATTGTCCCTGCCTTTGTACGACAATGAAGCCAAAATGGTGACATCAGGAGACAGAGTCTGCCCAGTAGTGATCTTGGGGTTTTCCAACTAGTGGCCGGAAGTATTAAACCTCACCTCCTCCATGTTAGCACGTGGGACATGGATCAAATTAAAAAGTTAAATTAAAATATACACATAAAATAAAAAATGTAATACATTTCTAGAGAGTGGGAGGAAGTTGAGAACTCCATCTATATTTATAGATCTATGGTATAGAACTGTGTGAAAATCAGAAGTAATAGTGCCGCCGAAGTTCTCTATACAACCATACATGTTTCAGTAATATACAAATATTATTACTACGTGTCCATGTTCAGCTGTCACATGATCTCTTTGAATTGTTACTTATCATTAGAAAATAATTAACCCAACAAATCAAACGGTAAACAAATATTGGATCTTTTATCACCAACGTTTCATGGGAGTTACTTGCTGTAACTTTCTTTCGGTGAACTTCCTCCCCATATGTGTGGTCATCTTGTTAACTTATCACTTTAGCTGTTGCACAATCAAAGTCAGTGTTATCTCTGCTACTCCTCAGTGCTACAAGAGCTCCAAGGAGCAGACGCCCCTGCTGGATGTGAGTCTGCTGGGCTGCAGTGTCGTCTACAAAGAGAAGCAGCTGAAGAGGAAAGAGCACAAGCTGAAGATCACGCCTGTAGGAGGGGAGGCCATCGTGCTGGGCCTGCAGAGCAAGGAGCAGACGGTGCAGTGGCTGAAGGTGAGCTGTTCCAAACATGTCTCAGCTCCTTAAAACTCGCACCACGCACCACTATTTATGTGTTTAAACATCTGAACGTTCATCAGGTGATTCAGGATATCAGCCCCAAACCGTTAGAGAGCTGTGAACCCCAGCACTCGGTGACCGACTCCCCGAGGCTCATCTGCACTAAGGTACGTTTAATCTTAAATTCCAGTTAATCCCACAATCCAATTAGCAGTCCTTAACTTTTATCACACGCCCGCTCAACGACTAAAACGTAGATGTGAACACACACAGGGGGAGCTGGGTGAGAGACACTCGGTGGCTTCAGAGAGCGGCAGCAGCACAGACAGCCACGCTGAGACACCGGAAAACAAAGATGGTGAGTTTTTTCCAAACAACTTTGTTCAACGACAGGGTTCTGGGATCTGAAAACAAAAATCGTATAAGAAAAAAACAACTTCTTTTCTCTACAGTGAAGAAAAAGTTAGATGCAGGTTGGAAGTTCAGTAACCTCATGAACATCGGCAAGAAAAAACCTTCCTCATTGGAGAGTCCGGAGAAATGTGTCGACACGTCAGGTGAGTAGGACGACTCTGCTGAGGCTACATCCATACCACAACGTTTTCTTTTGAAAGTGGTGTTTTCAAACTAAAATCGATCTCGGTCCACATCAGAGTTTCGGCTCCACATTTGTTTTAAAGGCTCAGTGTGTAGAGTTTAGTGACATCTAGTGGTGAAGTTGCATTTTGCAGCAGAATAGATAGATAGATAGATAGATAGATAGATAGATAGATAGATAGATAGATAGACAGATTACTTTATTCATCCCCGAAGGGAAATTAAATCGTCATAGCAGCCGGTATATTTGAATACAATAAAATACAATACAATAGAATATAATAAAAGAAAAATATTGAGGTAGAAAGAATAAAAAACAGAAACACAAGATAAATAGGTAGATAAGGTGCAGTGGCAAGATGATGGTAATAGTACTGATGATATGATCGTAAGGTTATTGTTAGACAGTGATATAATATGATATGATATATAGTAGAGGTATAAATATAAGTATTTGACTATACAATAGATAATATAATATACTATGAGTGTAAGAATATGTAGACAGAGTGTGCAAAAGACAATATTATTGTGTAAATGATATATAATATCAATATGGTTTATATTAACACATATCACATATGATGTGAAGTAAGTGTTCCAGTATATGGACCCTTCCCTTCGAAACATGGAAGAGAACCTTTGGCAGTTGTTATAAGAACTCAAAAGATGTTTAGTTTGTCCAGTCTGGGCTACTGTAAAAAACATGGCGGCCTCCTTAGAGAGGACCCGCTCCTGATGTAAATATAAAGCATTTAAATATTAAGGGCCCATTCTAGGGTAAATAAAAACAACAACACATACAACTTGCTCCTCATAACAAAATCACCTCCTCCCTCCGCCGTCAGGCTACCTCAACGTGCTGGTGAACAGCCAATGGCGGACCTGCTGGTGTCTCATCAAGAACGGCCAGCTGTGGTTTTACCAGGACAAGGGCAAACACAAGGTGAGCCAGCCGGCCGTGACGCTGGAGGGCTGCTGCGTGCTGCCCGACCCCAGCCCCGAGCACCTGTACTCCTTCAGGATCAACGCAGACGGCGCACAGGTGGCGACTCTGGAGGTAGATGAACTTTTTGTTGTGTTACATTTCTCCTGATGTGTGGAGGTCAGAGTCCGATCATGTCTGAAATGCTTGATGCTTTTCTTTCGCTGAATTGGAAATTGGTGACATAGGTCTGACACCGTTTCTCACCAAACTGATACATGACGCTAACCCTGGTGTTAAGCATAGAGGACCAAGCAACCAAATGATATATGGTGTATGTGAAGAATGTTTCCTGTTCTCAAAGGAGAGCATATGTCAGCTTTACTGTGTTGTGGCAAAAAAAAGTTAAACATGTCTGCATAAAAGTTATTTTCTGTATCAAGATTTCTCAGAAAGAGAAAAAGTGGGCAGCTTCTTGCAGGAAACTTTAACACTAACATACAGTATCAACGTCTAGAAATCACTTACTGCTGTGTGTGTGTGTGTGTGTGTGTGTGTGTGTGTGTGTGTGTGTGTGTGTGTGTGTGTGTGTTTGTGTGTGTGTGTGTAGGGTGGGGGTGCTTTACTAAACTGGGAGTTGGGGGGGGACTCGTGCTACACCCTTTTCCATTAGGCTTTCAGTACCACCCTGCTGCAGTGCATATGCGGTCATAGGCAAAGGAATTTAATGTTTAGTCTTGAGGGCTGTTTCTAAAAGATTTATGGTTCTGTTTTTTATTTTTATTCTTGCTATGTTTTTGATTCACTTCTCTCAAACTTCTCCGGTCCAGAATTTACTAAAACTAGCAAAAAAAACCTAAAACTTAAAGTATTGTAATTTCAGGAAATATGTGTCAAACCATGATGTTTTAATAACGTGTGATATTTTTCTATTAGGTGAGCTGTTTATTATAACAAAGTAATAGAGAGTAATACAAAATAAAATGACAGGGTTTTAAATTCATGATGTCTCACTCTGTCTTTTCCTTTCCTCTCCTCTCTCGGGCCCCTCCCAGGCGAAGACGTCAGCCAACATGGGTCACTGGCTCGGCCTCCTGCTGTCGCAAACAGGCAGCAAGACGGACCCAGAGGACCTGACGTACGACTACGTCAACTCGGAGAGGATCACCAGCATCGTCAATGCTGCCAAGACTTCCTTATAGTAACGCTCCCACTTCAGTTCACTTGCATGGGAAATGCTGCTGACCATACGTGTGGGGAACAGTGTTTAACCGAGTCTGTGTGTGTGTGTTTCTCCAGCTTGATGCAGAGGAGGTATTCAGAGCTGAACACCTACATAGACACGCCGCCTGCCGTCCCTCTCGACTCAGAGGAGCTGTACGACGATGTGGCGTCTTTAGCAGACCCAGAGGTACGTTCACGAGTAAAACCAACTCAATCAAGTTAAAGGTGAAAAAAGTAAAAGTATGAAACTTGACCACTTTCCAATAACAAAGGTATTTCTATAAATCTGCCTAGTTTTGGAAAATGTGGCATATTTTGCTCAGGTCAAACTCAAATTGTTCGGTGAAATCTTCTCTTCCGGTTGTTTCTGCTGTAGAAAACATGCAGCCTCTCCTTTGTTGCTTCATGAATCCATTTTCAAATCCAGGAATCGCTTCATGTGGTCACTTCCTGCTCTCGTGACCCGCAGGACGCCGAGGAGAGCATCCTGCCAGACAGCGAGGACAACCACCTTCAGCAACGTGATGAACAACAAGCAGCACACAAGGAGCCAGAGGGAACAGACCCGGACAAGGTTTACCTGGACCTTATTCCTGTGCGCTCCTTCCTCCATACATCCTGTGGGGGTAAAAACCCGGTCACCAAAGAAACGTGTACACACGGAGAAGACTCATCGTGTCCAGATAATGAGGTACAGTCGTCTCCGGTCTCATTTCCAAACACTTTCAAAATAAGAAAACAGACGTAACAATTCCTCACATTACTGTATTCATATTTGATATTTTGTGGGCTGATTTCAGGTCACCTCGACAGACCCGTCTGAGCCAGAGCCGACACCCGACTTATATGAAACAAGTTTGCCCTCCGCTGCCAGCAAACCAGAGCCGACACGCCCGTCGACTCCCACGCCGCAGCACGCCCAGCTTCAGCCCCTCAAGACCACGTCCCAAAGCCAGGAGACGTCAAAGAGGATGAGCCTGGGGATCCCGCCTGTCTTCAGCTCCCCCGGGGGACACAAAGGACCGACGGGTCACACCGCGGCTGGGTTCCCCCACAGTCCTCAACCGCTGAGG
The DNA here is from genome assembly GCF_947347685.1 of Pleuronectes platessa. Lineage (NCBI taxonomy): Eukaryota > Metazoa > Chordata > Actinopteri > Pleuronectiformes > Pleuronectidae > Pleuronectes > Pleuronectes platessa. The sequence goes on from NC_070646.1 coordinate 5,385,770, forward strand.
CCCAAAGCTCACACCATGGGTGAGAGTACAACACAGGGACAGTGGCAGTCTTCCAGGCCGGGGGGTAGAATAAAGAATAAAATTGAGTTGTGTCCTCCTGTCGCTCAAGGAATCACTATTTTTATCAACACTTTCCAAAAGACATAAAATGTATTTACCTGTGCAGTCAGTCAGATTTACTGCTTCCCTCTCGCTCTAATCTGAAACTACCACGGCTCCCTCTAGTGAAAAACTGTGTCCCCTGCAGTCAAAGACAGAGCTTCAAAGTTGAACCTTCATTTATATTCATGAGGAAATATTTGCTTTTTTTTTTAAATCACTCCATCTTTTGTCTTTATTTCATTTAGAATTTGTGAATCTATCAAAATTTCATTATTCAATTCCTAGGGAGTCCTGGTGCAGTTGAGGTGAAACTGGGCAAAAACCGCACGGAGGCCGACATGCGGCGCTACATCGACGAGCGCGACCGCCTGGAGAGAGAGAGGGAGGAGGTGAGGAGCAGTCTGGGAAACCTGAAGAAGGAGCGGAGGGAGGCCAAAGAGGAGCTCAGCGCCTGCCAAGGTGCACAAACACACACTTCACCCCCAGTAGCACACGTGATAACAAAGGTGACGCCGACCTCGACGTGACTGACGGCCTCTCTTGTCTCCTCAGATCCCAAACAGCAGGCCTCGCTGGAAGCCCGTCTGAAGCAGAGGGAGGAGGCGTGTCGGGAGGCGGAGCAACGCCGGGTGGAGGTGGAGCTGCGGCTGATGGAGGTGAAGGAAAGTCTGAGGAAGGTGGAGTCAGGGCAGTTCACACTGGGAACCACACTGGACAGCAGCCTCCAGGACACGCCCACAGTAAGTGCACTGGTTCTGTTCCTACAAAGATGGACGACATGACAGCTCACAAAAAGTGAAGCCACAGCGTTTTGATCGCCCTCTAGTGCCGGTTGCAGTGTAGGTCATAAACTGCCACCTCCTCCATGTTTGTGGATGAGACGTGGGCTAAGTTAAAAAGCTGGATTCTATATAGTAATGTGTCGTCGTCCATCTTTAAAAACAGTCTATGGTAACGAAGCAGAACTTCAGAACCTTTAAGTTTGAAATACTGATTATAGCCGAACCTCCTCTCTGTTCTTTTACCCTCAGGTTAAATCATCAACCCTGCCTGCTACCCAGACATCATCTTCATCATCGTCTTCATTATTAACATCTTCATCAACATCATCGTTGTCCCAAAACTCAAACAACCTCAGTGCCGACTCGGCCTCACCGGTCAACTCCGCCTCTGCACTAAAGAACAGGCCGGCCTCCATCATGGCCACGAAAGGCAAAGTTCTGCAGAAAGCTAAGGTGAGACTATAGATTTCGTTTGAAAGTTTGGAAGTCAGGGGGAACAGGTTATTGAAGTAATATGAAATATTCGTTACACTCCTTTTCTTATTTGTGTTTACAGGAGTGGGAGAAGAAATCCACCACCTAGGAGGAAAACATTCTTTGGTCTCCTCTGACCTGATCAAATCCACGACTCGTCCTACGTTAAGCATTAGAAGTCCAGACAAATAAATCAACAACCTCCCGTCTCCGGATCCTTCATCCCCTCCCTGCCAAGACTAAAAAGAGCCAATCAGAGAGAGGCACCAGCTGTTTTCTTCAAATACCACTGGATAACTTTGGCTCTAACGACTTCACAAGTGTTTGTTTTTTTATCTCTCTCTGTTTGCAAGGAGGAGGAATTGGATGCAGGAGCGTTTTGGCCAGTCTAACAATCTTTCTTGATAACAATGAATTGATTTATTTCAATGCTGCAAACACACAAAGATTTGAAACCACTGAAGTGTTGACAAAGAGACGCCCCTCGACTAAAATGCCCATTTTGTACACACCCTTTTGTAGCTTGGTTCATGTATGCTGATAGCCAAGATGTAAATATATTTACACCATTATCCGGCCTCTTGGCTTGTATTGCTAGCTAGAAATGCACTTTTTATTCAAATAAAAATGTACTGATGACAACACAGACTGAGAATTTGTTTTCTTTGGCCTTTGAACCTCACACTCAGTGAGTGGAGTTTCTCTGCTGAAAAACAAACTGAAGGTTAAATTCGCAGAGGACACATTAAACATTTAAAGGATAATTAGAGTCAACACATTCCTTCCTCACTGATGAAAGTTAGATATTAATGAAATGGACTCGCTTGACTTGAGGATGTTTGAGCTGCTGAAAACAAGTCGAGGGATTTTTCCTTGACGTTTGTGATTAATAAACTGTGAAAAAAGAAAGAATCTCGACATATATACACTTTAATGCACTATAATCTAATATAAAAAGTTTACATCTTTGAATACACAGTGGGGTTGACAAATGCAACAAAAAGACAAACCAGGACACAAATGGACACCACAGTAGAGACGCACACAGTTTGAAGGCACTTGTTCAAGTTCCAGTTTAGGTTTAAATAGCAAAAACATAGATTTTCCCTTTACTCCAACAAACATCCTTGGTTCTTAAGAGTTCGAAGGAGATTGGTTTCTGTGAATAAATGTGTGTTGAGCGTGTTTGAGGCGAGTCAGGCGGCGTGTCTCCGGCGGTGCAGCTTGTAGTGGTGCAGCAGCTCCTGGTGGCTCTTCCTCTGCCGGCTCCTCCTCCGAAGACCTGCAGGCCTCGGGAGGTCTCCTCTGGATGAAGGCCTCCTGCTTCCTGTGAACAAAACGGCAGAATAAGCCACGACCACTATTCCTATTCGACAGGATCCATCAGGATGAGAGGGGATGCAGTGACACACAGAATACTTGATGGAGGCACAGCCCTTTTAATATAGAAACCAGGGTTTAATTAGTTCACTAACTTGTTTCACAGTGTGGTCCCTCGAAGCCTTGGCACTGACACCGGAAGCTTCCTCCTGACATGACGCAGATCCCGTCATTCATACACGGGTTGGGGATGCACAGGTTCACCGGCTTCTTCACCTCTGATGGACAGAAAATCATTCATCCGTTTTCTACATTTACACAGCTGTAAATTGATGTTAGTGAACGTAAACACAGAAAAACAAACAATCTATGGCATCTCACCTGAGCACAGCATCTGCACCAGAACGTCCTCAAAGTACTTGAGATCCTCATACATGGGCACGGAGATCATGTGATCCTCCGAACCGGCGATCTGCAGCAGCTTCTCTCTCTGCACGTCCCCGATCCCGATCACAAACAGAGACACCCCGTTGTCTCTTATCTTCTGTGCCGGCACGAAGGCGTCACTCCCGCCCGAGCCGTCGGTCAGCACCACCACGGCCTTGTTGACCCCGGGCCTCGCGCCTCGGGCGACGGTCAGGACGTCGGAGTGGACGTGGAGCAGAGCCGTGCCGGTCGAGGCCCGCCCGCCCACGTAGCCGGCGTCGCCTACCGCCTTGAGGATGGCGGAGCCCGTGTCGTGGGCGTCCAGGTTGAAGACGGTGGTGGCTCTGCGTCCGTAAGCCACAAGCGCCACTTGGGCCACGTCTCGGTTGATGTCGAACTGGACGGTGAGGCTGCGCACAAAGTCGCGCAGGGTGGCAAAGTTATCCCGGCCGACGCCACCTGAGGCGTCCACGGCAAAGACCAGGTCCACTGCTTGACCCAGACAACCTGGGAAACACACACATAAGGAATTATTATAGAGAAGAGGGCATAGGGGTGAAGCAGAGGTGAAAACATAACCTCCTTGTCGGAGGTAAAGACGGAATCCCGAGGACAATGTGGACATATTCAAGAATATTCTGCCTCTGAAAGGAGACTGTGTAGAAGTCTGGTCTGTACCTTGTGTGTCCACACTGCAGATTTTGGCCTTGAGCTCTGAGATCTTGGCGTTGACCCGGTCCGGTGACGTGTAGGTGAGAGTCTTCTGGGGATTTCCTGTGATGTTATTCAGCTGTTCCTTCAAGCTGTCCGGTCCCACCCCGATAAGAAAGATCTCTCTGTCCCGAGCGTATTTAGACGGCTGCACCACGTCGTCGACAGCGGGGTTGGCGGTGAGCAGCACCACCACGCGGGGGAGGTCGTCTGACACATCAGCGAAGACCGGCGCGCTCATGAAGCCGTGGCGCGTGACGTACTGAAGCGCCTCTCCGGTTTTGGCTTCACCGCCGATTGGTTGAAGCGCGTCCACCGCCTTGAGCAGGCCCCTCAGGTCCCCTCGGAACTTACCCACCTGGGCTTCGACTCGAGCCTCGCCGCCGAACACCGCCAGGCCGACTCTGGTGGGGCTGTCGGACCCGATCACCGTCTGCACGAAGCGCTTCAAGAAGGCCTTGAGGCGGAGGAAGCCCTCCAAGGTGAGAGTGGCAGAGCCCTCCAGCAGGAAGAGCAGGTCCACGGAGCAGTCGAGTGACATCGCTGGAGCTGAGGAGGGAGCGGTTCGTTAGTGAGGAGCTGCAGGTATCTCAGTGGACCATGAACTGGAAATAAAGATGGACGACATGTCGGTTCCCCAACGGTGAAGCGTCTCGAAGTACATCCGTCTATTCACAACCTCACCTCCTCCGTGTTAGCAGATGGGACATTGAGAAAACTACAAAGTCATTTTATTTATTTATTTATTAAGTAAAATTACGTTTATGATATGAAACGGTGACATGGTGTCACATACGAACCACAGTGAGGGTCTCCTCCGTATCCCGGCGGACACAAACAGTTGTAACCCTCTTGACCATCTGGTACACATGTTCCACCGTTCATACAGGGCTGAGAGTCACAGGGATCTGAGAGAGAGGAGGGGGGGGGGGGGACGCAGGAGGTCAGCAGCACAAACACACAACATCTAATGAGAGAAAAGTTAACAGCATCTGGATTCAAAGGAGGAGAAAAAGGTTATCACCTGGACAGATGGTCCGATGGCAAACTGTCTGGTGTCTCTTGTAAGCCTTGTTGTACCTGCAACACACACGTGGGTCAAGAAAAATAAGAAGTGAATACTCAACCCACATGAAAACGGAAACCGAAAAAAGCAACAAACTAAATAAATGTAATTTTCTGGTCACGTTTTCGAAGTTACCAATTTTCTCTCCGATGGCTGTAATGTGCAACTGTATAGAAAATGATGTAAGATTCAGTAAATTGGAGGATGGTCTTTCTTTAGTTGCACATATTAAACTTCCTCTTGCCTGTAGTGGGGGCAGAGGGACGTGTACGGGGAGAAACCCTTGGAGCCTTTCCAGCACATGAAATTCCCCATCAGCTCCTTCACCGTCTCCAGCGTCTTCCTCTCGCAGGGGAAGGACTCCAGCTGACAGCCTGGAAGACAGAAAGCCACGGGGTCCATTGGAATCGGCGTTCAGGAGAGAGGAGGATGGAGGGATGTTGGGAACGGGGGAGAGTTAGAGAGGAAGAGATCATTTCTAGATTCTCATTATTGAACCAATGATCTCCCACCTGCTGGCGTGGCGTTACAGACAGAGAACGTGCTCAGTGTCGTGTACAGGCCGTTGACGGCATCGTAGAAATGCTCGGCGAAGAAAACGTGGCTTTCCATTGGCTCACTGGCCACAGCGTGTAGCTCCTCCCACCTGTGACACAGAGAATACAGTCAATCAAACAACTAAACAAAATGAAGACGTATTGTAGTTTATTATTTTGCTAACAGACGTGATAAATAATGTTTTGATTACCTGGGAAAGCGCACGCCGACAGCGAACACGACCACGCCTGTTTCTTTGAGCTGCGCCGCCGCCTGCACCACGTTGCCCTGAGACCTCCCGTCTGATAGGAGGATGGCGACACGAGTCACGGTGGAGGAGTTGTTGCGGCCGCCGGGGTAACCCTTCCTCAGGATGTACTTGAGAGCCAGGGCTGTCTGGGTGCTGCCTCCTCTGAGAGTTCACATGTTAGGGTCAGAACAATCCTGGCTGAAGACAATGTTGTACTGCACTTGTACTTGTGAACAAGATAACACAAAAACAACTAAACCAATTTTCACGTAACTTGGTGGAAGGGTGTAGTTTAAGTCAGAGAAGGACCCATTACATTTTGGTGCGGATCTAGAATTTTGTTTTTCAATTTCTTACGTTTTCAACATTTTGGTACATCTGGTACCTTTAGGAAACTGATAACTATGACTGTTGGGCCTTGGGCAGAGAGATGCACTCTACTTGATTTCTAGTTCTTTTTTAACTGTATTTGTGCTTTTAGATCCTCATTGTTTGAGATACATTGCTTCATTACAGGCGAAACCTCAAGTCACACTGATCATAAAGTCTCCTAATACCCAAAACACCATGTCTGTGCAGGTGAGAGAAGAAACTCACCTGTAAGAAATCTTCTTCATGTGCTTCTTCAGCTCCTGTTTGGTCGTGTACGAGTCCAGAGAAAACTCCAGCCGAGGAGTGGAGCCGAACTGAATCAGCCCAACTCGCACCTGTAAAAAACGTGGGATCACACCGGCGGTGACTGAAGAGAGAGAAACAGGCGCAATGAAAGCGAGAAAGGAAAGATGACAAACCTTGTCTGGTGCGATGTCCAGCGCTTGGCAGAGTTTGAGGGCGTAGTGTTTGGACCTCTCGAAGCTGCCCTTCCCCACGCTGTAGGACCCATCCAGGAGGAAGAGGACGTCCATCGCTGCTGAGCACTGCATCACTTCCCATGGAAACACACACACACACACACACACAGCAGAAATGAAATAAACCCACAAGATGTCAAGATAGGGAAGAAGAAACTGATGCATTCCTGGCAAAGAGCCCCTATGTTCTATCGTGTTTGGGACATTATGGGATTATCGTGGTTAGTTATCAAACGGGCTGCTGCAGATGAAAGTAATACCTCGACATAACAAGAACAAAAGCTGCTCACCGTGCCAGAGCTCAATTTTCCTTTCCACAAAACCATTACCGAGCCAAAGCTCTTCCCTCCTCCCTCCTCCCTCCCCAGAGCGTGTTTGTACTCGCTGACGGCGTAAATAACTTGCAGTATTACTCTGGTGTCAGAATGTGCAGCCGATCGTGCAGAGCATCTTTAGAGGCTGAGAGAGTGTTTCCCATTTCCTCCCAGAGACATCAGGCTGATAAGACCACCCACCATCTCAAGGGATAAGGTTTCCAACTCAGGATTTTTTATCCTGAGCATATTGTAAAAAAAAAACTCCAGTCTTCACACTTTGCTGTCATCATGCACAACCCAATGTTGAACCAGATGCATGCAGATGTGCAGCCTCGAGCGTGGTCTTGGTCACAAACTCACTCTCTCCTGCTGAGTTGATTTTCAGGATGTTGTCATGGCTGGTTTGGATCTCCTGCACCGCACCGCCCTGCTGGACTGGAAGAGAAACAACAACACGGTGGAGGTGAAATGTTGAAACAAACAGATGCATGCAGATGTGCAGCCTCGAGCGTGGTCTTGGTCACAAACTCACTCTCTCCTGCTGAGTTGATTTTCAGGATGTTGTCATGGCTGGTTTGGATCTCCTGCACCGCACCGCCCTGCTGGACTGGAAGAGAAACAACAACACGGTGGAGGTGAAATGTTGAAACAAACAGATGCATGCAGATGTGCAGCCTCGAGCGTGGTCAACATTTCACATGCACGGTGCAAACAGGACAGTAAAAGCTATTCAACATACAGAGACGATGATTTTGTTTCAAAATTCTGATAGTAACACATCAGCTGATATATAGATTAAAAGGAGAAGACAATGATTCCTAAGATATATTTTACAGTTTAATCATAAACTCTTTTGTGAATTACACTTTTTCCCCAAAATAAAGAATTTCAACTAAAAAAATAAGTCCAAAAACTCTGCCTCCTTTTTAACTTATCCACTGAAAACTTTTAAGGGGTTCTTTTCAGACCTAGACTCCATCCCTATACACCAAGTTTGATCGAAATGGTTTAGTATTTTTTTTGCATAATCCTGTGAAAATAAACCTCAAATGAGACAAACGCAGGTGAAACCAGTAAGTGTCAGTACTAAATTAAAAGATTCTCTATGAATCTCAAAATTAAGTATTACAGTGTCCCATAGGTTCAGTAGATATGCTTCATGGAGCTGCTCACATAGTGTTTGGGGATTAAGTGGAAGGTTTAAATTCAAAGTCTATCTCAGAGGGTTGACCAAGTTGGCATGATTATACTGAATTTCGTATGAAAGTACTGAATGTTTGCTGACAGTGGAAAATGTTGTACGTCAGCATCTTCGTCCCATAAATATTAATGGAAGTTTTGCTGAGTATGGGTAAATTAACATTAGCATTTAACAGTTACATCCTGAATGCCAGTGTTCATGAATTATAATAAACTTAATTTATATAGTCCTTATAAGTGCTTCACAGATAAAAAATAAGCTCTAAATTAAACAAACTGCTTCAGCTTAACTTCACCGTTATTTACAGAAGGTGCTTGTTTGAAACCTGGTATGCAAACAAAAACCAAGTTAAAATAAATTGAACAACATTTTTCAAATACATGTAACTCAAATATTTAAGTCAATTAGACTAAAATGTTTGAGTCAATTCAACTCAATTTTTCAAATAAAATTAACTCAATTTTTAAGCCAATTCACTTGCTTTAATAATAATATAACCAAACTTTTTGTTTATCTGGTAATGATTCACCTGTGTATCGATTTTTTCAATGTGAACACATTCCGGGGGTCTCGGGGGGGACGATTTCAATAGGGCCTCCCATCTGTCAGTGCCTGTCAGTGCTCGGGCCCTAATAATAATAATAATAATAATAATCCTTACAATTTCAATAGGGCCTCACCTGTCAGTGCTCGGGCCCTAATAAACATACTTTTATTGTAAAATGCATCGTTTCTCCAGCCAGTGTTAATATTATCACTATGGCTCTGTTTTGTTGAGGGAAGAGTTATTGCCGTTACTAAATATGAACAGCAGGGGGTGGCAGTGAAAACTCAAGGTCTAACTTAATCAGTTGAATTTATATTTGTAATCATTATCTTGCGTTATTGCTCCTTCAGTTCACAAACTAACTCCAGATTCTTTCCAGTCCATCTGTGTTTAGAGACACATTTAAAATACTGTGTCACTAAAAAACATCATTAGAGCCTCTAGAGAAAATCAAGTAAAAAGAATAAATAGGATTTTGTCCCTGAAGCCGACGCTGTTCATTGACTCCCACTTGACCCCCTCTGGGCTGGATAATTGAGTATTTAAAGCTAATGTGAATGGACAAGAGAAGAACACCATTCTTTGGCTCTAGTCACTGAGAGGACGTTGCTCTGTTCGGGCTACAGCTCAGAGAAGAGGGAGGGGGGGGGGGGGGGGGGGACATGTGACTTCCCGTCCGGCCTGTGAACACGTCCTGGTGTCCCCAGTAACCCCAGTGGGTCACAGAGGTATTTGTCCAGCACAGGGACGGAGCGCTCGAGCGATTTCTACAAACGTGCAGCGTCCTTCTCTTCAGTCAGAAGAGGAAAACCACAGAGGACAGAAACATCACAGATCAGTTTCATGTGCAAAGTTTATCTCTGCATCCGACACTGAATCCCGAACACCGACTTTATCTCCAGTTTCCTGTCACCAGGAGTCAGTGAGAGGATTTGGGAGGAAAGATATGACAAAAACAAACCAAAACCTTATTAACATTAAAAGATAAATTATGAGAAACTACATATTTAACATAACAAATACAACATATTACCTTGAAAATTATATGTTGGGAGTTTTTTGGGTATAAGTGATTTAGATAAGAGAATTAATCATAATAATGTATCTACTGATTTCTCTTTGTTTCTCACAGCAAGAACTAAAAAAAATCTGATATTAATGTTTATGTAAAATACAAAATATATATTCCTTGAGACCTAATAAATGAGCTGGCTTGACGTCCCTCTCTTTTAATGTCAACGACATCCTTGTCACCAACACAGGAAACAATCTACTGTAAAGTCCAACAACAACACTGATCGCTAAAAGAAAAGCAGCGGCTGCAACCCTACACCGCGACCTCTTCACAATCCTGACCCTTTCATCCGCCTCCTCATTCCAGCGACAGTCCAGCACCAAACTCCTCCTGACAGTGAAAGTTAAGGGTCTTGGCAAGCTGCTCTCTCGTGGTCAGCGGGGCCCCACGGCTCGGAACAAAAAGTCTGTCTGTTCGGCCTCGCGCTAAGCCACTCTGTGTATCTGTAATATCTGAGATCGAAAACATGGCAGGAGAACCAGGAGATAATGAGCAGGAATCCTTCAGGCCCGAGGAGTTGACGAGGAGCAACCACAGAAAATCTGCTTCTGCCGGGTCTGTGAAATTGACTTTGACAGAGCGGATTACATGGATACTTATCCTGCAACATGTTATCAGGGCTGTCAGCGCAGGAGGAGACGGGGGCGTCTCGGACATGGTGAAAACAGTCTGGTTTGCTCCAGGTTCAAAGTCTTAAACTGGCCGTTAATAAATACTTCGCATGGTGCTAAAGCTGTCATTTTTTAAAAACAAGCTGTAGATTGTATTGCCCCACAGCCACTGCCTCTGCCCTCGGGCAAATACCAACAACTCTCAGGTGCAAGAGAACAACTGACTATACGCTATAAAATACGACTCTCAATTTGACCTGTGTGGAAACGTACGAGAATTCTTCACGACCGGGGACTCGACAGGTTTGAGCAGAAAAGTACCTTGTAAAGAATTTGAGGGTCGGCCGGAGGAGCATCGGTCGAGGGTCGTACATTTCCAACACCTCACTATACTCACAAATACAGATTTTTTTTAATGACATTGACGTAATTCTCTTTCACCTCATAACATAACCCCAATATTAACATTTATCTCAATTTGTGTCAAACACCAGCCCTCAGATGGTCCATTTTTGGATCAGAAGTTCATAAACACAACCTAAAGCTTTTGGATGAAGCCGGATGAGCTGTTTCCTTCCTTTTCAAATGTCTGTGCTAAGCTAAATTAACCTGAATGTTCAATGATGTAGAAAAGGTGTAAAAACACAAAGTATTCTCAGTCAGGCTTAAACAGCAAATACACATCTACAGGATCAGGTTGTGAAGATGAGCTCAAGGTTGTGTACGTTTTGTGTATTTGTATATTTGGACTTTTTAATGATGAGGGAAGATTCAGTGTAAAACAGAACTGACCTTGAATCAGCAGCAGCAGAGTCACGAGGAGGGAGAGATGGATATCAGGGAGCATGTTGGGACACCTGGAACGATAAGACACCAGCTTAGAAAGAAAATACAGCAAAAACTATTGGACGAGTATTATTGAAAACTTCGCTGCACTGTTTGAAGGCTTTTTATGAGGCTGAAGAGGTGGAAGTATTCAATATTTCAAAGAGAAAAACATAAAAGTCTAGAAAAATATAAATTAAAAAGAGAAATGGAATTCTGTGCAACATAAATGTCTGATCTGACCCTCCAGGTGGGGAACCGGTGAAATATCTCCCCAGAAAAACAGCACTTCAAGCCTGGTTGGCTGTTTTCCCCAAAGTACCAGAAACACAGCATGAGGCTCAAAGGAGGATGAAGAGAGATGTTAGCCACAGGCCACATTTAGCCTCTGACTTTACCAGGCGAGTCGAGTAAGAAACTTGCCTTAAGGACTTGTTTCTTCAGCTAATTGCTAATTGCCAACGTGGAGGAACACAACGATTTTGGCATGTAACAAAACACTTAACTACAAGAGAGGTGTCTATACACACACACACACACAATCACCTCACTGACATGACACCAGCATGTCGAGTGATCTTTGTTTTGACTGGGACAGAAAGTTTACAATGAGTGGGAACTCAAATTCGCAGTGAGGGCTGAGGCAATGTTTGTGTGTGTGTGTGTGTGTGTGCGCTCGATATCTACAGCGGTATAATCAGTGTGTTCCTGGATGAGACTTGATATTGATGAACTGATTAGAATCTGGTGATCAAAAGAAAGAGTCAAAGTGACCACGCAAAACATGTTTTTGGACATAACTCAATCATTCATATGCAAATTATTATGAAAACTTAACATGTGTCCAATAGGATGAAATGATGGAGTGAGTTTATAATTATGAGGCATATACCAATCGATAAAGTGTTGAGTGTACATTTTTTAACTTCATGTCATCTCCCCGCGTATTAAAATCAAGGATGAACGATCCCTCCTGCTTTGTTCTGTAGGTTCAGTGTTGGCTCTGAAGTCAAAAGGACAAGATTTGATTAACTGCTGATGAGATCGACCATAATATCCTGCCTGTGTGTGAGAAGTGCGTGAGAGACGGACTCACCTTCCTATAGGTAAGAGGCTGCGTGTGTGTGTTTCTCAAACAGAGACACAATTGTGTGCAGCTTTAAGGATCCTGTGTGTACTATGCATGTGTGTGTGTGTGTGTGTGTGAGTGTGTGAGTGAGATACAGATCTACGGAGCAGGCATGCAGCGACTGTCGGAGAAGCCCCAGGCTGATAAACATCTCCAGGGGCTATTGATGTTGTATTTACGTCTCGAGGACAAGAAATTTCATTACATCCAGGGGCTCGGGGGGGAGAAGCAGTCGTGCATGCCTACAAATAAAATATCCACATGGTGTAGACTACACACGCATGTGCACGACACACAGCTGTCTGAAAATTGGCTGCCTCTTCACAAGCATTCTTCTGGATCCCTCCACCTCCTGCCTGTCGCCCTCTGACACACTGCACTCAGCTTTCATTACAGATGAGATTAAAGAGACAAACCTGTGAGTTGTCTATCTTTCATAAGGTGCTTATATTAAAAGTACATGTAGGTTATGCATGTGTTTGTGACATTATGCATATATGTGCATGTGAGTATTAAAATCCGGATTTAGGTCAATCGTTACTCAGCTGGAATGAGACTAGAAACCTGACACTTTAATTTACAGGGGTTCAAATAAAAATGAGACTGATTTTGGGACATTCCTAAAAACACACCACCTTAAAGAAAGAAAAAGAAAAAGGCCTCGACCTGGACGCGCCGTCTGTTTTTAATTTGTCGACAGGTTGGAAAGTGCCTCCACTCTCCAAGTCTGTCATTAGCAGCGAGTGCAAGCATTTGGAGCGACTTCATACGAGGTCTCCTAACCTGTACTTGGAGGTGAATCACTTTGAGAAAACATCCTCAAAGGTTAAAGGATTTCAGGGTGAGTCAGCTGGAGGGGCCACTTTTAGAACAACAGAAGAACAAACGTGGAAACCTTTTTTTCTACAGGGTGAAACTGTTATTCAAAAGGAACGTGTTGGTTTCCAATTAAGCGAAGGGACAAGTTCACACACAGAGGATGTGAAAACCTTTCTGAACTTTCCACTCCAATCTGATGGAGTAAAACTAAATAAAAGCTCCTGTCTGCATCATTAAAGCAACGTTATGGGACTTTTTTAACATTAAAGTAGCAGATTCAAAAGTAGTTTGATGTTTAACTGACTTGGAATAGGGAGAAAGTTTTCTTGAATTACTTAAACTTCCCCATAATTAAAGATAAAATAAAGAAGCCTTCATTGTTCTTGTTTTTAGTTTTATGACTGTGTTAATATCTGTATTGTTCAGAAAGAACTACAACACAAACAGACATTACAAACGATGCACAGATTTTAAAGCATGGGGGAAGTAATGTTAAACCAACGTTAACATAATTAAGACCTATTATGTATTTACGACTCTTTAAGGACTAAAATTAAGATGATTAGATTTTACACTTAAGATATTAAGACCCTATGGAAACCTTGTTAACTGTTTTCAGCAGTAGCTCCTGTCTGTTAGCCAAGGATCATGGGTAATATCCAACATTCATTAGGGGTTTTCGTAACATGAAAAACACTTAAATCGTTAGAAACATGGAATGAATCACGTGTGGCTGCAGGGGGCGCTGTTGCTCAGTAAAAGCTACATAGCGTTGCTTTAATTCTAACATCAGAGAAACACACACAGCCGTGGGTTTACAAAAAATAAACACAAGCTAACGTTTCAGGATTTAATTTTTTTTAAATTAATTTAAACAAGTTTAATTTCCCCTGTAGCTCGACATGTCTGTCAACATCTGGTCACTCTTTAAGGTGCAGAGGGTCAATGACAGATGGGGTCAGAGGTTGTGACCCATCATGCAACAGGAGCCCAGGTTTGCTCAAGAAGACAAACAAATCTGACGGCCCGCATCCTGGTTAAGTCGTAAATAGGTGCATGGAATTCAAGAAATTCATGTCATCACTTTTAAGGGGAAATGTTTTGGTCATTTGTGTTTTTCAAATGACTTTTATTCCAATTTAATTGATAACTTTTTTCATATAGTGGTACTTTCGCAATCGGATTAAACCAATTAAACATTTGGATTCATATCTAACATTCTTGTTTTCGCATTTGAATCTGTGCAGAATCATCCAGATGTTTAGCTTTGGGCTCATTTAATTCACATGTAAACACTCGGGACTTTCAGCAGGTGGCGCTCTGCAGCTTCTTCATCAGCCTGAAACACCCGCAGACACATCAGATAAACAGTCTCCTTACCGTGCGCTGCAGTCTGAGCTCCTCAGTCTCTGGCCGGTTCTCCCCCGGGGCTCCTCTCCGCTCTGGATCCGGGATGTGACTGACTCAGCCCCGGGGACAGGAGCGCACTGACCCCGCCTCCTCTCCGTGCGCACACACCTCTGGTTCTCCTGCACCGGTGAACAGGCTCTGATTTGCCCTCGTCTCAAACACGGAGACAGGGAGGAGCTGAGACAGCCTGGGACCATCAGGATAAACTAATCCACTCACTTCCACTGAGGGAAATTTGAAAGCACGTTTTCAAACATCAACTTTTCACTGCGGATGTTTTTGAGTTGTGGGATTGTGGTGTCAAAATAAAAACAACTTCTACTTGTGGCTTTTTTTTTTCCATCACAGACTTTTATGTAAACACACATCAAACAGAAAACTGGACCAGGATGAACATCCCACCTGAACAAGTGCACAGGACTGAATAAAGAAACCAACTCACACTCACAGGAGACAAACACACACTTTGACAAATTGAGTTTTAACATCTCAAATATTTCTGCTCACTTTCAAGCACCGGGTTTCAAAGAGCCTTCGAAAATATTAAAACCTAAACATTAACTGCAGGCTAAAAACAAACGTCGTCCAAAAGGTGCATTTTCAGTTTTAAGTGCACTAAATTAAAAGTAGATAACTTATGGTTTAACATTAACAACCACAACTTTGCAAAAAGTTGTCAAGCTGGATTACAGAACAGTGCATTATGGGTAAACATTATTTCTTCTGTCCAATGAGCTGTCTCATGAGAGAAATGTGCAGCTGCATCAGCTGCTCCAGGTGATCCATCTGTGGAAGACGAGACAAGGCAATGACATACTCAATATGTATTTCTACATTTTTAAGTACGACAGGAAATCAAATGACAAAATAATTCAAAATGATGCTTTTCAAAATCCAGGCCTAACCTTCGTCTTCAGGCTGGCACAGCAGCAGCCGGAAGTCTGAGGATCTGAGATTCAAGCAGAAGGACAAGTGAACGTCACACCATCTTCCACAGTCACAAAAAGTCTGATTGGAAATTTGAAAACAATTTACGTCTGACAGTCACAGATCATGTTCTTCTTTTAAAAGCTGACGAACCATTAGTTTCTGTGTTCGCTTTTAATGGTGGCTCCATTTGATCAACAATCCTCTGCACCGGATGTCCTGAAATACCATTTTTCAAAGATTTCAGTTGAATCAATGATGAAAATAAGAATTAACTGCTGCTTCATTTGAACCTAATTAAGCAAGTTGGGAGTGAAGTGGAGTGAACACATCTGCCGAGGCCCTACAGCGCCCTTATGAAATCACATTTAAACTCACTAGATCCCGTTTTTAACATCAAAATAGTGATGTCACTAACCACTGCATGAATCTTCATGTGTTTTTATAATCTGTTGGCGAGTGAGGGGCGTTGGCTCTGAAGTTATGGTTGATCCACTGGCAGCTGCTGTGTGTTCAGGCCTCTTCCAGGTTTCAGGTGGGGACTTGGGCTGTGGGCACTCGGGCTCGGCCGTGGAGCTGACAGGAGGTTTGCTGCTGTCGGTCTGTTCAGCCCTCTGGGTGGTGCCTGGGGTAGGATTTGTCTTGGTCAGGAACTGCAGTGCTTCCACTATCATGGCAGCGACTTGTCCTCCGCCTCTCTCAGCGGGCAGAGTGAGAGACAGCACGTTAGCCGAGCCGTCAAAGGACAGAGCGGTGGCGAGGACGTCGTTTGAGAGGACGGTTTTAAACAGCTGCAGCACTTCTTCATGCCACACGACAGGGAAGTGCTCCTTACCTAGGAGAAGGGAGGAATTACAGATAGCACAATTATGGTCTAGTGTGAAATTAGTTCCAGAAAGAAGAGTATAAAGCTGTATAATTACCATCGAGGGTGCAGCGGGTGATCTGAAAGGGAAGCTGCAACAGGTGCCCGGGGATCGGTAAGATTCGGGAGGATGGCACCTTTTCAGTGTTGCCGTAATCTGCATAGATGACGCTCAACTCTTTCTCCCCGGCTTCCAGGACCACTGCACGATACCAGTTACTGTCGGCTGGAAAAAAGAAAAGGCCAACAACTTTTATTTCATATTTTGGTGGATTTTTGAGGAATAAAAGCTGCAGGGGATTATAATTAATAGATCAGTTCACAAGCTCTGGAAGTGTTTTTATTGTGATGTTTTCATTCAACTTTCTGTTACAAATTCAAAAGCACATTTTCATTGAACTTGAATTGCATTGTCCGAGGCTCATAACATGGATATATCTTATAGAAATTTGTGAAGTTATCAATAATCATTATTTCCTGGTCTTTCGGTCAAATATCCACCCTTGAAGTGTGCCGAGCCCGTTCCGACTAAGAATCCACAGACACTGCAGAAAAAAAAGCTTTTACACCGGACCCTGTAGTTTGCCGAGCTATGGAATGTACGCCAAGGTATAGTCTCCTACCTGCATACTGTGTTTAAAGCAGAGCCGCTCCTATGCTGCACTGAGCACACGCTGTGTAATTATATCTAGTAGCAGACCCCAAATTACCAGCTTGGGTCTGCATGGGTAACAACTGCAGGTGGGGTCTCATGAATTGTCGGAGATCAAACATAAAAACCGGATTGGAGAAGGAAGGAAGGGAATTGATGGAAGGCGACTGTGTGAAAGAAGATGGTAGGAGCTTGACAGTTTCTTTCCTGCGATCATTAAACAACGTGTGGGAATGATGATACCAGGGTGAGGCGGCTTTCCCATGATTAAAGTGACTATTAAACCCCTTGATGCAATTTCCTCATAAACCACAATCTGACGTGAAAATTAACCCAGCGTGGAGCCTAATTATATCAGTGTGATGTTTCACAATTATTATTGTCAGCTATTGTGCAGAGCAGACAGATGTATGGGGGTGAAACAGGCACAGTCATTCACCTGTCTGACACCTAGTGGCTTAAAGGCGTAATAGCAATTATTATAACACAAGTAGAGCACATACCTCCACAACAAACTTTTTAAATTGTAATCATGTCGCACTTAATTGCAAGATTTTTTCTATCAAGATCCATACATCATTCCCTGGGAAAACTATGAAAATGTCCAAAAATATCCTATGGTATACATTTGATCCTATATGTATATATGTCTATCATGTAATGTATTACATGAATCAGGGTTTCCCCCAGCACTATCTTGTTAAGGCGGCCGCCTTAACAAGACTAGGGCCCCGCCTTGACTACCAATGTATTGGAAAAAAAAAAAAAAAAAAAAAAAAAAAAAGTTGAAAAAAAAAAAAAAAAAAATGGCATTGATAATACTCAGGTAATACTGTTTACAACATTAGTCGTGCCAATAAAGTTTTTTGAGTGTAATTGAGACGGCGACATCTGGTGGTTGAATATATTGTTGCATAGTCTATCATAGTCACCTGTCAATCTACCGCCAGTGACGTGCGGTGAGGTCAGTGAGTGGGTAGGCACTGAGTTCTGAAAGCCAGATTTCTCTAAACCTATATATTGTTAAATCAAAAACAATAAACAACAAACAGGCACGCACGGCCGATTTCAAATAAGTTCCTCCCTTTCTTTCTTTCTTTCTCTCTCACTCACTCACTCACTCACACACACAGACGGGACGTATATGAAATGTCACGACGGTGACTTCAGGTTTGCCCGTAGCCTACTGTAGTTTGGTCTAAATGATTAAACATCGCATCCATCGACTTAACGGACCCGTCCCTCACACCGAGGGCAGAATAAACGCAAGGCAACAAGTCAAACCTTCGCCGATTCAAACTACCGGTACTACTTCTATTCAACTTAAAAATAAAAGACAGCATTCATCATTATGTAGGACTACAGCATAACTGATGGCAACTCCACTCCATAAACTTTATCTTAATAGATATAGTACCAGTAGCATATGCCCCATGGACCTGTCCAGCATCAGAATGTAACCATTTATCCACATTGCAGAGCTTAGGTTTGTCCGTCAGTAACAATGAAAACACAACTGCTCAATTGAATATAAAATGCAGAATGGATTGCACTCGGTATCAATTCATCCAACTTTATTATTAAATAAACCCCCAAAAAGTTTCTGACTCACCAATCTGACTCCCTGGCTGTAGAAATAAGCAATACGATAGTAATCCAGTGACAGTCTGACTGACAGCACAGCTAGCCAGCATCCTTCCGTTCATGTAGGCTACCTGTCCGTTTGAAATGCTCGAACATTGTTTGTCCCTGTTGCTGCTGTACATCGTCCAAGGCTGGCGCAGGCCTTTCTCTTGCTATTCATTCTGTTCCTTTTTAAATTATAATCCAATTTGTTAAAATTCCTCCAGTCTGAAATATCTGCGGGCACGGACACGGCAGCTGCAATGTTGACTTAAAAATCCGCGGGGGTAACGCGACGTGAATGAGCATAGCCAACGTAATGACGTTGGCCTAAGCTGCGTAAATGTCTAGTAATATCTCGATTTTAATTGGTCCATGAATGATATGTAACGTAAAGGCTTATGCAGTATGATGAGCTACATCAGCTGTATCCAAACCTGTCCCTCCTGTCAGCGATCGCGCTCACGATACCAGTGGCAAGTGTCAATTGTGAGCGAGATTTTTCTGCCATGAATAGGGTAAGCCCATCATCTTCTCACTATCTTAGTTCAAAATTTAAAATATTAAATACAACATTGACTTCATTCACTCTGTGTAGATAAAGACAGACCTGCGAAACAGGCTGCAGGGCAAGAGTCTTACAGCCTTTCATGAAGATCAGCATCAATGGCCCACCAGTGTCTAAGTTTAATTTCAGCAGGGCGCTGGAACTGTTCTTTGCACAGCCACGCAGAATAGCATGCACTGATGCCTCTTGTCAGCTGTGCCGCAAATAAGAAGATCCAGAAAGGAACTGTAAATAGTTGAATTTGCCCTTTTATGTGCATACAAAAGTTAAGTGTATTGTCCATTATTTGTATTTAATTTGCACTGTTCTTTAATTTTATTTTGTAGTGTCTGCATGTTTTCCACAACATTTGTACCTACTGTTGTTTATTTATATTGAAATAAACAGTTGTTTATTTCATTCATGCGTACTGGCATCTTTGAGCAAAATACCCCCAAAAATTTTCGCCGCGCCGCTACGCGCCGCGCCAACAGCACCACTGCACACCGCGCCAACAGCACCGCCACCTGCTTACCACCTTGACTGAGACATTTACTGGGGGAAACACTGCATGAATGATATTATGTTCCTCACCAGAGTACTGGACACAGCAGGCAGCCCCAGGACCTGGTCTGCTCAGGACAGCAGAGGACAAAGACGCCTGGTTGTTGTTGCAGTAGGCAGCTACGTCCATCATAAGCCGCTGCAGCTTCTGCTGGTCTACTACTGAAAAACACAAAGCAATTACAACAGGAAGGAGTGGCTGAGGAACTCTCCCTTTGTTTTCACTATTTGTATCTGAGCGACGAAGGGAGGGTTCTGACCCAGAGTGGGAGCAAGCAGGTAGAAGAGGGAAGGACTAGCGACAGCTGCGATGCACGGCTTAAAGGTCTCGTTGAGAGGCAGCTCCAGCGTCTTCCAGTCGACTGGGAAAGATGGTACTGGGAAAAGAATTAAAGACAATTTAATCAGGCTCCTAAAATCGACCAATGCTTTTCATTTAGAGTCATCGGCCGTAGCGGACCTTCTGATGGCACAGCAGTTTGCTCCTCAGCTGGGATCTCTTTGGACGTTGCTCCTGCCTGGTTGGAGGCTTGTGCACGTATTTGGCTGAGCTCATTTTGAGCTGCACTCTCTGGGTATTTGGCTTCAGAGCCTGTGTTTGCATGAGTCTCTTTGGGAACCTCTCCAGGAACTTTGGCGAGTTGCTCAGAAATCAGGGCCTCGGCCACATTCTGCCCTTTGCTCATCAGCTCTACCCCGTAGCCCTGCTCCGTGACAGAGAGGACCCGAGCAGAGAGCAGCTCGCCGTCCACCAACGTCTGGAACCACAGGATTGCCTCGCTGCTCCACTCTGAACCCGGAGGCTCCACACCTGAAAACCAAACAGAACAAACACACATTTTCATCTCAGAAGATGAACAGGTTACTTTCAATCTATTAGAAACTATTTTTTAACTTCCTTTAAATCATTGAATGTCTTATGTTGCTGCTAAATAGGACTACAGTTACCACAATGCCTCCACCAACCTATGACATGACAGATTACATCATCTGTGTCCAGCCTTATCCAGACTCATATTGTGTCTAATTAAGACTTTGAAGTGAGTTCACATTGACCTTGATCTTTTCATCACCAAATTCCAATCAGCTCATCCTGGATTCAAATTGAAGCTTCATTCCGAATTTGAAGAGATTCCCTCAAGGCCATCTTAAGATGTCACATTCAAGAAGCCAAACAAAATGTTTTATGAGGTCACAGTGACCTTGATAATATGTTACTGCCAAATTAAAGAAATTCCCTCATGTATTATCAGTTCCTTAGATGTCATGTTCATCATAGTTGGACGAACATCCGAAAACAAAATACCTCCAGCTTCAGCTGTCGTTTGCTCAGAGGCATAGGAACAAATACCATGGACTAATAACTTATATTTCATATTTACTTGGAAAAAACACACGCAGACACATGCACACACACACACAACCTGAGAGCCAGCAGCAAACTGCCTGGAAGGGTAGAGCCAGGAGTCGTTGTGTAATGGATCTGAGCTGGTGCCGTTCTACTTTCATGCTGTAACCATAGTCTGCAATGTTCACGGACACCTGGTTCTCACACAGCTCCTTCACCATAGCCCGGTACCAAGCTCCATCACCTGAGGGGGGTAAACAGAAACACAATATGTTCCCACAAAAATAACTAAATGGTAAGAAATGATTTGTTTTGACAACTACAACAGAACTCAATTAACATTATCACAACAAGGAGACTCACCACGAAACACGGCACAACAGGGCTCTCCTACTTTGGGCTCAAACAGTGAGTTATCCGCTTCGCAATGCTGCTTCAACTCAGCCCCAAGATCTATCAGCCGCTGGTGGTCTGTCAAAACACACAAATACAATGATGAAGTCTTATCAGGACATCTGAAAGGACATAGTTTCATACAGACTGCAGTGTTTCTTATAGTTGGTTCGAGGTAGTTCATCAGCCTGGTGGAGCAACAAAGAAAACAAGTCATCGCTGATCACTTTCTACTCAATACAATTGTCTGTGTGTCCACAAACATATAGCAAACGACAAAAATAAACCAAACGAAGGATTAGCTGTACTAAATAGAAGATTTAACTCGATTAGGACCCCCTGTTTAGATTGAAAAAGAAACTGACAGCAATATGAATGTAATGTAAAGAAGTCTAAATGTCTGACGTGAAGAAGGCCCATTAGGGACTGTAAAAGACTCAACAAGCCCATATTGAGATTCATGTTTTTGTCACAAACAAATGATGGTGGCCCTCTATGCTCAAACAACAATACCTGCAGGTTTGTCTAAGCGGCAGTAGAACTCTCCAGGGTTCTCCAGAACACTGGGCAGCAGCGCCACTGTCTGGCCGTCACAGGGAATCTCCGGGAAAGACCACACCAGAGGCTCGGAGGCTGGAGTCAACACTGAGGAGCACAGTTCAACACATTCAACATACACAGGTGCAATTTTACTATGTTTTTTGAGCAAAAATCCTCAAAACGTAAAGTGGGCAAGATGAACTTCAGACACTTCTCACCAGGCAGTTCAGGAGGAGCTGAGGCCGTCTGGTCCACCTGCTGGTCGCTACTCATGGTGGCAACAGGAGCGGGTGCAGCATAACCGGCAGAGATCAGCAGCTCAGCTATATTGGCCTGAGGATCGCTGGCCTCGTCAATTATGGCCACGGAAGCTTTGCCCTTATCCGCTCTCTGGATCTCAACGCGCAGTATTCGGTTCGATACTCTACGCCGCAGGGCCAACAGGCAGTCGTCTGACCAACTCTCCCCCACAGGCTGGACCCCTGGAAAGGAACAGCACCCACAGGTTGGAGTAGGTGAGCAACCATGGACTTAAGACAGCATATATTTGTCTTTTAACATTTCAATTAAGCAAAACCGGATTGTGCCAATGAATCTTAGCAGTTTTCTGGTAGCGGTAGAGGAGACATTGAGAAATGAAAGGAATAAAACTGCAAGCATGCAACTCATTGAAGATTGTTTAATAATAAATGTTCTAACAATTTAAAATGTTGTGCACAGTGCTGATTCTACCTGCTAGGCCACAAGGCATAGCCTGCATTGGCAGGGCCAGTAATGAAGTGCTTATAGGTCGCAGGTGACCTAACTCCACCTCCTCGGAGTTGCCAAAATCAACATAGCCAACACAGACGCGTTCTTCTGAGGGATATGCCAGAACTTTGGCTCTGTACCACTGCTTGTCCTCTGGAAGAAATGCACACAGGTCAACAAGTAGAGATCACTATTCCGATACTATACTGTGCGACATCATGTTTTAAGAGCTGAATGTAGAATAATCCATAACTTTTTATTTTCAATCTGTGAATAGACTTACTGATATATATAAAAAAAACACAGGTTGAGAATTCACTTCTCATTTGGCAAATAAAAAATCTTTGTTCCAGTGAAACCTGGTTAAAATCACAGTTTGCATGATTGCTTCTTGAGTAGATGGATTATGCAGTCGAGCATATTGTAATTAAACAAACCCTCGTACTGCAATGTGTTCAAGGAGTTGTACCTGTGAACTGGGCACAGCAAACAGTGCCGGGTGCTGGTCTGAAGTTCTGAGGGGCTGGGACTTGAGCGCAGTATTCCCTCAGGTTCAACTGCAACTCCTGAATCACTCCTGTGAACCCAAATCTCTCAACTTTAAAATACAGGAGGTCCAGAGGTTTCATTTGTGTGCACTCGAAGAAAAAAAAATGCTCCCTACCAGCATGTTCCACCTTCTGTACAATAATGTCAGTGGGTGATCGGAAGTCAATGACCACAACAAAGAAGGAGTCACCCACTGCCTGGGTCAGAGGCTCTGGAGGATGAGCCCAGGTGTTGTCGTCCTTTCCATTGGACTGACGTTTGAAGTTTTCCAAGGATGCACTCATCATGACGCCTGAAGGGAATTGAACAGATTCTGAAAATCATTTTAACGAGAGTGAGGGGTGAAAATGTTTGCTCTGAGAAGTAGTAATTAGTTTCTGTCTCTATTTATATATTATTATAATATTACCATATTGTCCCTTAGACTTCATGAGGGACTGATGAAAGAACTTCAAAAGTATAAAGATATGCACTGTCAAACTGTTTATTTACTGATGAACAGTCTTTGCATGTATTCTGTTTGTCTGTGGGTCATGCAGGAAGGCCTTGGAGCATTACAGCAGAACGTATCTGGAATAAAAGATAATGACTTGCACTGCTCTAAATTTTTAGACTGTTGAAAAGTAAAAAGTTAGATGATGAACAGCTCGGTGACAATTTGCCAGCAGCAAAACATCTGTTCATATCTTCAGTAATAATGTGATGAGCTTGAGGACTTATTATTCTTAATTTGAATATTTTTGTGACGGCAGGAGGAAAAGTTCGCATTCAAACTGTAATGACCTTTTCAAATTGAAAATGAACAGTGAGAAGAGCATCAGACTGTCTGAATCAGTTTGCCTTGTGATCCAGCAGAGGGCGCTCACTGTCAGCCTGACCTATTGCATGCACTCTTGACCCAACAGTAAAGTAAGCCATTAATGTTGCATTGTTTCACTAGTGACAGTGACTATTAGAGCAAAATGCCATTATCCCCAGTTATGTTCCTAATGGTATGTAGCATGATGCGTGACAGAGTGGCTGATTACAGATTATCCCATCTTACTTATTTCCTGCTGAGTCGGCGCTGCCTCGACCGGTTCCTCTGCTGCATAACCATGTTCAAGGAGGAACATGCTCAATGTATTTCCTACAAGAAAACACAAACAGCGTTACTGACTTTGAAGTTAGACTTTTAATCATCAAGTATTCCAGCCTTTCTAAAAACCTACCCATTGAAAGCTGGATGTCCACAACGTGGATGCAACTATTCTCGACTGTTTCCACCAGCTTCACAGTCACAGTCTTTCCAGCCAGCAGCTGCCTCACTGCAACACAGCACTCGCTTGACCAGTTTGTAGCCAACGGCAGCACCCCAGCAATACGACACTCCATTGCCTGGACACAACAGACGCTAGTGTTGGAGTCATCATGAACTTAATGGCTGTCTGAGCATTATTGATGATATTCAGGGAACAAAAATATATTTTGATCGCATTAACTTCAGCTTTGGACACTTCTAAAAATACAAGCAATTTAAGTGGTGTGACTCTACACTCACGCAAGGACTAAATGGCTGGATGTTGGCACTCAGGTGCCTGATCCTTGTCACAGGGACAGACTCTTCATTGCCAAAGTCGATGTAAAGGATTTTAGCCGTCATCTGGTCAGGTGACAAAGTCTGGACGAGGCCTCGGTACCAGTTCTACACATAAGAATTGAGGCAAACACATGTGACACAGTCAAGGACAAATTCTTCTGCCACTTAAAATCATTGAGAAGGTCTCTGCTCACCAGATCAGAGGAGAACTGCACTCCGCAAACCTCCCCATCACAGGGTACGTATGTTGTTGCTGAGGGGCAGCTGTACGCTTTCTGAAGCTCCACGCTGATGACCTTCAGGGCCTCCATCAGCTCAGGGGCTTGGCTAAGAAGGTAAAACCTGCCGGGGCTGTGGAACTCGACAACAGATGCCTAAAAACCACACACAAATTACAACAAACTAATTAGCAATTCAACATCTGCAGTTGAGAAAAAACACTGGGAGAGTTTTACCTTGATTTCTGTTCCCATAACAGATTTGCGCATATTTAAGTCTTTTAAATACACCCTCTGGAGGCTGGGTACATCAGCATGCTTTAATAGACAGAGATAAAACAAAAGAAAAATGGATCACTAATTATTTCTAATAATGCAACTGAAGAACTTGCAGATAAAGACCAAAGCTGTGAAATTACCTTCAACTCCAACTGGCCGCCCTGGTCTCCTGTCACAGGTGAAGCAGGGATTTCCTTTGGTTTTGCCCTTTAGAATAAGAGATGCATTAGTTGCTGGACATTATATATAAACTTAAAACATCTTTGGTATTTGACAGTCTTCTGTTAATAGTATTAAAAACTGGTAATAGCTGACAGTCAGTGGGTGAACCGGCTTACTTTGCAGGTTCTGGATCAACGGCTCTGCACGTGTGCCTGTGCACCTTCCAGTCTTCTGTCTGACACACCACCGAGCAGTAAGCGGTCTTCTTACAGCGCGTGCATCGGAAATTTCCTACCAGTGCAGACCAAAAAAAGTTGTATGATGTGTCACAAGTGTGATAAATAATATGATTCATTTGTATTATCATCAACCATTAGCCCTTTTCCATCAACACACCCTAAGAACTAGAAAACATCTTCCCATTGCTGCAATTCTCACACTTACATCCCTTAAACCCAGTAGTTAGTCGGGGTCATTTTCACTATTTGTCCTCCATGAGCTTCAAATTAGTTTTTGGAATTTCAGAAAGTTATTTGTGGGATGATGTAGAACAATTATAGTGAGGCAAAACAGCACTTTATTAATAACAGATGCTTGTTTGCTAACTTAATCACAGAAGCACCAATGCCTATTGCTAAAAACAAATGTGAATTTTTCGATTTAGTCAGATTTTCATCTCTTGCATAGAAGGTTTATGATCGAACAGCGTCACCTTGATTCTAGACACATCCTCATTCTTCACATTCAGATGCACCAGCACAAAAAACACTGAGCCAAGACGATTTCTGGTAAAAAACTAACACCGAGGCAAATACTTAACACCAATAACCACTGAGAACGTCTTCATCGGTGAATTGAACTGGTATCGCTGGCTGCTTTTAGCTAATGGGCCAGAACAAACCAATTTACATTGCACCGTTACCTTGGTGCCCACAGAAGTTGCAGAAATACACAGTCAGTGCTGGGGGCTCGGATCCCAACACCTGTGAAGGCAGGAAGAAAATGGCATTGAGAAGGGACACTTTAATTTAAACAGGCTGATACAGATTTAAGATGAAGACGTTTAGCTTTGACACATACTCCAGGGTTATTCCTGATGGGCAGAGGATGAACAAGACCTGAAAAACAGGGAAAAGTTAATGAGTTAAAACTTAAGACCCAAGAAATATTTAGATGTGGGTCATATTTCCTTGCAAATATCCAAGTGAAATGAAAGCAGAGGTGTTCCTGGCAGGTTACGAGTCCAGCCATTGTTGCAGTGGGTCTTTCCTGGTGAGGACTTTAGGGATTTACCGTCTCCGGCGGCACCAGCAGCGGGGCCGAGGGGTGCTGCAGCTCCGGGCCCGGAGAGGCGCCTCAGAGCCGGGGCCGACACAGCCATCGGGCTCGACGATGGTTTCCTCAATGGCAGGTTGGGTTGAACCATGTTTGGAGAAAGTAGTCGGTTCATGGCGACACCTGTCCGCGTTAAAAGACCACTAATGTACAGTCAGAGATTTTATAAACAGATTAAAATATGTCACGTGTGTGCGAAGTGCGCGGTTTGCACTTGAACAACACGACACTAGCTAGTTAACGGTGCAGCTATCGACACATTAGCTCGCTAACTAGCTCTTTGCAAGCGACACGACAAAAATGTATCTTCACATATTTACAGGCGAACAACACAAATGAAGAATAAAGAAAAAAATGTGGATTTTTCATTTCTTTGGGGTGTGTTTCGTGCAGTTCGTACTTTACCTGAACGCACGTGCTGACAAGGAACAGGGAACGGAATCGCGGCGCGCATGCGCAGTAGAGTCAATTGCAAAAAGGTAAGGACGGGATGAGAGGTGGTTCAATTTTCTTTTGATAATTATTTTTCCATTTATAAAGTCATTACCATTATTACGGCCGTAGAAAACATTGAAGAAATTATTATAAGTGAAAGTAATGAAAGAAAAAAATGTCCTTAAAATATCATAAATAACCTAATAAAGTGTTTATACGTGCTTTGGGTGCTGGATCCCTGATATCTGAGGCCACTTAGAACAATATGCTTCCCCACTTATTTATTTATCTCTTTGTGTCTGTGCAATACAAGGGTTCATGTGCAATCCATTCACTGAATATATTCTCACACTGTACATCTTTGTCTTGTTTTTACACTGTACATATTTATACTTTATATATTTCCTTACACTTAACTATTATTATACTTACACTTAAGTATAGCATGTTACTTATGATTACCTACTGATGTCTATTTTTTATTCTTGTTGGTGTAATATGACAAACATTCTATCAATTCATGATATAATGTCACACAATAAAACTAATCATTCATTGAAATTCAAGACTATAATATTCTGTTGCCTTATACATATATATATATATATATATATATATATATATATATAGAGAGAGAGAGAGAGAGAGAGAGAGAGAGAGAGAGAGAGAGAGAGAGACAATACAGTTAAACACAGCTGCAACAAAACAGATCATTCAATAAAGCAGGATTTATTTAGTGCTGCATAACTTTAAACAATTGACAGTATTCAATGTGTGTGTGTACGTGTACGTGTGCGTGTGTGTGGGTGTGTATGTGTGTGTGTGCGTGTGTGTGTGCGTGTGTGTGTGCGCGTGCGTGTGTGTATTTAATAAACGACAAGGTGTGTGGGGGTGGTGTTCCTGTCGACTTCCCCATGACGTCATCCCTCCCCCGGCCTCCCATTGGCTCGTGTCGCCTCGTCGTGTTTCGCTGCAGCGGCCATATTTGTTGATGTGTCATATCGCAGTGACTTGTTGTGGCCGTCAGCTGGAGACGCGTCGCGCCTGAACTTCACCTTCGCTCCGATCGTCGCCTCGCATTCACCCGCATCATGGCTCTTCCTCCCCCGGTGAGTGGAAACACTTCCGTCCTTCACTCTGGTTGTTTTGATGTTTGCGTCAGATGCTAGCGTTAGCCGGGCTAGCCTCGGTGGACTTGTAGCTAGCTAACGCCTCTTTCTCTATCTCCAGCGTTAGCTTGACCAGCGAAGGGCAGCGGCGGCTCCATTCAACATGTCAGCCTGCGGTTTATCGGCCGAGACACTTGATCCACCCGCTGTTGACTCGCGGTGTTATTTGTCAAAAGGGTGTGCTACGTTTTACACTGAATAACGCGTTTGCCTGACGGCTAACCGAGCGGCTAGCGAGCTTAAGTCGGCATTGCATTAATCTAAATGAACCCAAGTGCTAATAAAGCAGCATTGAATACAACTGGGGTGATCACACATCCTTTACACATGGTGCATTAAGGCTGTGATATAATAAATGTGTTCGGTGTTATTACGCTGACGAGCCAGGTCAGTGTTGTGCTGTGACACCTGTCGCAAGGGCATCATTGCTATTACACGCGTTGTAACTGTTTCCACTGCTCAGAGAGAAAAACTGGATTATGTTTCTGTATTTTCGCTTCTCTGTCATTATCACAATGGAAAGATACGAAACACAAGGTTTCCAGGATTTGTTTTAAGGTTTGAAATGTGAGGGAAAGGTTACAGCTGGGATTGAATGAGTAAAGGGGGTTGGTTCCAAGGGAGGATCTTTGGATCAGGAAACATAGGAAGGGCCCTCGGCCGCCACAGATCAGCTGTCAGGACAATAAAGCTGAAAGGTGTGTGAAAGTTTTTTCTGGCTTGCAGCTATTTTCAGTCATCTCAGCAATTAATACCTCAGTAAATGTTGACAGGGGGAATAATGTTTAAATGATTAAAGCAGGGCTGGAGACAGAGCTTCTTTCTTCATCATTTTATTCCATGGTTTTAGCATTTTCTCCACATCTCTAAAATAAAGAGAACATAATTTGTATCTAAATAACCTTTGTAAAGAATTCAGGTTTTTCAACTTGGTTAAGATGACCTCTATTTCTATAGTATTATAGTCAAACATCTACCTGGATGTGTGGTAGCAGTACCTGACATTTTGACTTTAACTGGAGGCTCTGTAATAATCATGAATACCTATCTGCACCACACGCCTACAAGGGTAACTACGTCAGGTATTGACAGGTACACACCTCCTAGTGTGTGTGAGTTGGCTTTCGTCTGTTCGGTATGCCTTCCAGTTATGTGTCTTGCAGTTACAGATAAACTTGCATGTTACCAGTGAACAAATGTGAGGACATATGTAGTTTATAGCTAGCAGCGTCATAGTTCTTCCCGGCTCAACGCAAGGCCATGACTTTACCCTTTGACCAGGAAGACACAATATGCAGATAGCACAAACCTGCTCTATTGGTTGTTCACAGGGAAACAGTCATCGTAGGCTATGAAAACACAAACAGCTCCTCAGTCTTTGCTTTCACTCAGCTCTCGTTCTCTCCCTTCCTTCCTTTCTGACAGATTTAACCTAAGGAGGGACCATGGATCAGCCTGGTCCTGCTTCAGATGCTCACATCATGGAAGGATTAGAGGTTGAATCTGTGTCTGAGGGATCTCCCCCTGTGGATCAGCTCAACAACGGCACAACCAACGTAGAAAATGAGGATCAAATAAATCACAATGGTGCAGATGATACAGAAATGTACAGTCAGGCAGAAGACGAAGCCCAGACTGGAAGGGAATCAATCAAGAGCACTACATATGTTGAGACTGTTACAAAGACAGAGGCTGAAGCTCTACCATGCAGTCAGGAACAAATCGAGGGGAGTGAGACGTATGCTGACACTGGCTGTCATAACAGTTTAGATTCTATGGAAGAAGGGATATCTTTATTTTCAGATGAGGCTGGTGGAGCATTGGTTGCCCTCGATACCTCTTTAGACAATGTGGTAGAAAACCCTCCCGCTGTTCTTGAAGCCAAAACAGAAACCTTATTGACTTTTGATGAAGCTGAGGTCCCTCCAGCCACAACTCAGAACTGCAGTGAGCAGCCATCAGTCCTGGTTACAAACTGCTCCACCGAGCCATCGCCTGCTGATGCTGATGATGGTTCAGATGAGAGTCTATCACCCTCTTCTGTCCAAAGCACTTCCAAAAGCTCCCCTACTGACTCAGCTACCACATCTGGGATCTCAAATGGCCCTTCAACCCCCAGTTCGGATACTGTCAGCTCCTCACTTGCTTCCAGTCCGCAAACCAGTGCCAACACCTCAGCCCCCTCACAGCCCTCGTCGAGCCCGTATGACACCGATTGCAGCCGGAAGCTTATTTCCCAAATCCAGCGTTCACTGTCACAGGAGTCACTGCTGGATGAGCTGGAGTCCGAGCTTTTGGATTGTCAGCTGCCCGAGGGTGAAAGTGGAAGCAAGAGAAAGGGGAGCTCACCTGTCAATGGGCTCCCCACAGACCAGGAGGACTGCATGATGGTCTTTGAGAAGTGTATCCAGTACAAGTATGCACAACAGGAGAAAGCTATTAAGAGGTAATGTGCTATTTTCTAAACCCATTATTTTACACATTACATTGAAATGGGCCAGATTAACAAGAGATTAGTCTTCTTACTAATTATTTTTCCTTGTAGTTCAACAATACACATATTAAAAGTGTCTTTATGAAGCTGACACACAGAATAATTGTAAGTTACAGTCTTAACAGTGCGCGTTTTATAGTAATGAAACTGGACTTCGGATAATTGAAACAGAATAACCCACATACTTTTCCTATTCTGCTCCGGCTGCTGCCCTAATTAACAAGAGTCTAAATTCTTTAGTGCTTTGTGTGGACTTGACCTGAATTGGTATTGTGTGCTTATTTGTGTGTGGTGCTTTTGTGTGTATAGGCTGCTTGAGGACAACAAAAGACATCAAGAGCTGATCCTGGGAATCTGTTCAGAGAAGGACAACATGAAGGAAGAGCTGAAAAAGAGGGCGGAGACAGAAAAGCAACACATGGCCACCATTAAAAAGGTTGGTTTCATTCTCTGCTCTCTGCTCACGTGATGTGTGTGTCCTCTGGTCCAAATGGGCTTTGTTGTTTTGTTAATAGATTTTCTCAAAACAATGGAAATTCCTTTTGCTTTGGTTTTCATCAGCAAGGAAGTGCTCCAATGCATTGTTTTGTCTCGACTTCCTGTCCGTACCTGATTTTTACTTCTGAAAACGCCTTAAATCTTGTCAGTGTACAGTTTAATGTTAGGGGTTGCTATTATGGGATGAAGGGAGATGTTTTAGCAGTTACAGCGGCCTCCTTCACACAAATGCAGATTGCTAATTAGATTACGGGTTTATCAGAAGAACAGTGACTTTGTAATTCGCTTTTTTAAAACAATCATGTGTTAATTCAAAATTTCATCATCTCAGAAACAGATCAAACATACATACATTTTTTAATTAGATAAAAAAAAGACTATTCTGTTGGTCAAATGCTGAAATAATTCCTTTTTTATATGGGTATACTTTCAAGAGAAATGCTGGAATGAAGCCAGCGCTGACTATTGTTCAATTGAAGGACAAAACCAGAGAATAAATGATGTGTAGCAGCACAAAACGCAGCTTCGCTCCAATTCAATTAAATCTGCAGTCTAGCTCTGTGTGGCTGGTAATTAGGGAAGTCAAACAAAGCAATCTGTACGGAGAGGAGAAAAGGACATTGAGTCCTGATTAGTAGCATTCAATAGACAACGCAAGCATCATAGGCTGTATTAGTTTGGGGGAAAATCTATGTTTTACATTTCCTTTGATTTTAATAGCTCTCCAAAATCCCAATACAAGAATTCTGTATTTTTAAAAACCTTATGTATTTTTTGTGTATGTGTCTGATATCCTTTCAAAATCTCCCTATATAACTCACTCAAGTGCTGCTCTATTCATCGGGGCTGTTCTAGCAACGCTGTTGCTATAGAAGGAACTATAATTGATTCTTGTTTTCTTGGTAACAGCATTTGTTTAAGCATTGTGCAAGCAAAAGGTCGTTGGAGGAATTTTCATTACATACCCTCTATGTATGCTTGGATCCATTTCATTCATTTTCTAGGACTAGATGTGGGCTAAATGTGTTAGACTGAGAAACATTTTAATGTAACCAGTGTAACACCAAACGATCAGATCAACACTGATCATATTTTAGACCCAAAAGGTAAAAGATCTTCGTCTAGTGTATTTCTGTCTCATTTCATTTAGCCTCCAGCCCGTTCTGTCTGGTGTCATCCTAGGTAGCAAGTCATCCCGGGTGTGTCCCAGGCTTACATGTTGCCTAACACGTTGTTTACACGGTGTACTCCCTGTTTCTGCAGTTGGAAGGCAGGGTGGACGAGCTACTCAGAGAACTGAAGGAGTCACGGGAGAAACTGATTCACCAGGACCAGGCTGCTAAGGCTGCCCTCCAGCAGATGCAGAAGGAGATGGCGTACCGACTAGAACAGGTACAACTGGGACCTAAATACTTTGCGACTCTCTGATAAGCTGGTCATGCAACATAGTTCTGCCCCAGCTTGGCATTTATTTGCATGTCTGGTCTTGTTCCATTTAAGCCTAAGACATAGCAGGTATCAGGTTTATTTTAATTGTGGGTGAACACATTACATAAGGCACTTCCCTCTTTCCTTATTCCCAGTAGAGGAGTTTGCCTTCTTTTATTCCCCCCCCCCCCCCGAGTGAGTCATGTTCGATGTCACAAAAGCAAATGAAATTGAGAAGCTCTCTCACCTCGCTGTCTTGCTTGTGTTGTATCTTGAATGATACGAAGAAAAATAAGGCTGTTTATTGTTTTTTCCAAGATGTAAAAAACAACGAGTATGCAAATGTTCATGGCTATTTATATTTAAATATTTGAACATTCACCCAGGTGTCATGTTTCCGTCCCTGCCGATCAGAGCTAATGAAAACCATTGCAGACATATTTCAAACCACAACGCAGCACTTTGCCCTCTTCATCATCCACGGCTCAGGAAACATCAATACATGTGTATATAATGTGCATATTCAAGAAAGTACTTTATCAATATGAGAGGGCTGAGACAAAGAGTTAATACATATCCATCAAAACAACTCTGCCAGAGAGTAAAGAACTGTTGTCTTCATCTTCAGATAAGAATGATTGCTTACTCTGAAAAAGCTCAAATATATAAAATAAAAAATATGTTTTTACAAAGCCAGCAGCTGAACAGTCATAGCCTGGATGCCAGACGAACTTAGCCCCGCCTACAACATTTTTGGTCGGGCAGTTCGGTCTGGAGTTAGCCTGGATGCCAGACGAACTTAGCCCCGCCCACAACATTTTTGGTCGGGCAGTTCGGTCTGGAGTCGCTCCATTGGGAAAAAATTATGGGGCGTGTTTCAACTGACCAGGAAGTAAAATTCAATTCAACCCAAGGGCACTTTGATGACGTGGTTGATTACGTCACCGTTGATCATCTGTCAATCATCGTATAAAGCCCGCCCTGACAATCTGATTGGCCCGGTCGGGCCATAATTTTTTCCCAATGGAGCGACTCCAGACCGAACTGCCCTACCAAAAATGTTGTGGGCGGGGCTAAGTTCGTCTGGCATCCAGGCTAGTCTGGAGTCGCTCCGTTGGGAAAAAATTATGCCCGACCGGGCCAATCAGATTGTCAGGGCGGGCTTTATACGATGATTGACAGATGATCAACTGTAACGTAATCAACCACGTCATCAAAGTGCCCTTGGGTTGAAGTCGTTTTCAACAAACATGCCTGCCGCTGGCGAGCTGAGATGTGTAGATGCTGTTTTAGAAGACATCGACAGCGCATTCATTTTGAAAGAGGAACACAGAACGTGGAGGCGACGCCAGAGCACCGTGCTAATCCCTATCGCCCCGGCGCTTGGCTGTTCACACCGGACACTGAAGCGACGCTGAACCGCCGGGCAGCGCTAATAATATCACCCGTTGATCCAGTAGATCGCTGCACGGCTTTGTGCCAGTCACACCGGAGGCTGAAGCACCGCGCTGCGCCAAGGCTGCCTCGCGGTGCTTCAGCCTCCGGTGTGACCGGCACAAAGTTTTAACATGGGAGTGGATGGGAGCCAGCTGTTATTTAAGGCTTGGGGCTGCGCTGAAGCGTCCGGTGTGAACCCGGCGTTAGTAAATAACTCACAATGCGTTGCTTAGCATACGTCACATACTACGTTGCTCTGATTGGTTGTAGGTCTATCCAATTGAGCGAAGAAGAATTTTACTTCCTGGTCAGTTGAAACACGCCCCATAATCACAGCCCAATGGAGCGGTCTCAGACTCACATTCTGACTAGAATTGTGAGTCTGAAAACGTCAGGCTAGAACAGTCAAGGTCCCTGCACACCAAACTTGTGTTATTGCAGATTGAATCACTTGTTAAGCGAATAGTGCAGGAGAGCAGATTTTTCCTCCTGTATTTTACCCACCTGCTTTAAGCCACGTACAGTATTTTCCTCTTGACAGTTTTGTCACACTTCACAATTTTTAATTTCACCGTTCAGTGAACAGTCTGAGGTAGATTCTGCACTCAGTCGTCCCTCTCTGGACCGACCCATTTATCAGTCCTCCCTTGTAATAAGACGCTGACCCAGTCCTAATCAGCTGTCGCCCAGTGGTTTGAGCTGTTCGGTCATGTTATTTAATCGACGCTACCTTCTTTCTTTATGATTTATTGGTTTTATTTAAAATACACACCATGTGCTACATCTATGTTCTTAAAAACCAAAACGCGCGCACAGATTATGCTTTAAGCGTTGGTACAGTTTCACCTTTCTTGCAAGAGCGAGCGGTTGGAAAAGGACAGAATCATAAAACTGTTCTCTGCTCTCATATCTTGACAAAGTGAGAAAATCTGGTACATGTGCATCTCGATGGGATGAGGAATGAACACACAGGTGTGAGATGAGTAGGGAAACCAGTGAATGTACCACCAGACTTAGAGTAAATGGTCGTTCAGCAAGTGTACCAGTGTGGGGCTTTGTCTTAAAATGCAGAAATGATCAATGGCATAATCTATACATTGATTGGCAGCGTTTTGTTGTGAAAATAAGCAACCAATACCTTTTCTAAGTTATTTGTGTGTTTATTTGTGTCAATATCTTGTCTTCTGGCCCTGCTATGTATTTTAACAATATGTCTTCTCATAATGTAGGCCATTTTATGCATAAAAATAATTTATTAATTAAGAAAATAATTAGCAGATTAATTGATGATGACAACTACTGTTTCTTACAGCTGTAGTTAACATGAAAAACTGCAAAACATGGGATTGAGAAAGTCTGGCTGAAATACTATTATTATATTTCACTCACAGTGAAATAAGGCAACAGAGATTTGAAACTGTAATATTGCTGCCATGTAAAGGCAAATCAACCTTGTTTGGAAAAAGGTGGATGAGCTGACAGTTATAGAAAGAGTCAGCAGTTTAGTCTTCCATCCAGACTGAAATCCAGTCCATGTGTGCTTGTTTTATCACTTGCACCAGTCCAGGTTGAATCTGTCAACACGCTAAGGAGAGGAGACTGTAAATGTTCTCCCCCAGCCATCTCCTTTTAGGGATTCCTGAGGGGAAATCACTTTGTTCAGTATAAGCAGCTCAGTGACCGAATTGTGGGAAATGTCAATAACCTAAATCTTCATCTAAACAACTGTCTCAGACGAACAGGAAATGCGATGAGGCACGTCAAGAGAAGGAGACCATGGTGATGAAATATGTGCGGGGGGAGAAAGAGGCCCTGGACCTGAGACGGGATAAGGAAAGTTTGGAGAAGAGGCTGAGGGAGGCCACCAAGGAGGTGGACCGCCAGGCGCTCCGGGGAAACCAGCTGGCTCAGGACAAAGGCCGGCTGCAGCAGCTGTATGATGCAAAGGTACTGTGTCAAGGGTGATTTAAAAAAACTGCTTACAATAAGGACATAAAGAGTCAGTAACCCCTATGCCTACCCAGGTTGTATGTGCATTTAGCTTGAAAGACAATATCTGACTAAAACCAAACATTTCTACAGAGTACAAAGTTAGTAAACCTTTGTTTCGATGTGTCTGAACTTATTGCAGTGTCCTGTGTGCATTCAATTTATGAAAATTTGCATAATGTAGCATAAAGAAACATTATTAACCTTCCCATTTATAGTTTGTACTTAATATTTAAAGTTCATACTTGCTGTAAATCAGATTTATGTTCAGCTGTACTTTTTATGACCTTCTTGGGGCTTGTAAAAGTTGTGTGAATATTTATTAAATAAGTGTCTCAGCGCAGCCAAAAAAGCGTTTGGCCGTGCTGCATTGTACCTGCTTCAACAATCTGTCTCTGTCTTTTCAGGAAGGAGAGGTCGGCAGGGTGACTCGAGAGGTGGAAAAGTTGAAGGAGGAGATCAACTCCCATCTTATCAAGGTCAAATGGGCCCAGAACAAATTAAAGAGTGAGGCGGATGTACACAAGGTAACGGAACAGTGTCAGTTTTTAAACTTAGTTTGAGAAGAGAGCACTGTATTTGCTTTCGATGGGATTGAACGCGTGGACATGCTGCATTCAAAATTTAATCAAATGTGCATTTACATAGCTGATATGATGTTTGGCTTCATAAAGCCGCTGCAGCTCTAGTTTACAGTGAACACACACACACAACATTTCCTTTTGTAACGACACAGTCAATTTCCTGCTTCGTGTCTGTTTTTTCATTTACCGAAGCCTTTTGTTTGTTGAACTCGTAACTGCCAAACATTCCCACGATACAAATGCCATCCCCCTTCAGTCATATTATCTGCAGCCGCCCCATAAAACTACATGATTAGATGTTTTTTTATTATTATTCAGGAGTGAAATGAAATGAGGTGAAAACGGTCCAGTAATGACCCTGCAAGAAAATCATCATTTACACTGGAGCTATTTTTGAAAATGTCTATTACAACATAATGGTTTTATTTTTAACCGCCCCAAAGCGAACACACAACTATAAACAGAGGCCGCGGGAGCTGAGCTGCTAATGTTTCTCTTCGTGGTTGTTTGGATGGTGGATGTGTGTATAAATCATTCTGTCTGTACATGTGTGCATATATCTACTCGAGAAGAACACTACCTTTTACAAACCGGCTGATACAGCACAGGCTTTGTATTGAAGTGAATGTTATAAATACGAAAGCGTGCTTATGTCCCCCTGTGTGCAGGAAACGAAAGACAAACTAAGGGAGACCACCTCAAAGTTGGCCCAGGCAAAAGAGGAGACCGAACAGATCCGCAAGAACTGCCAGGACATGATCCGAACCTACCAGGTGTGTGATATATGACACAGAAGTATTAGGTTTGCTTCTGAGGAAGGAGAAAGGCAAACAAAAAAGGAGATCTGTGCCCCCAGGATCAATCTGCAAGTCAGGGTTTTCATGTCTATTGAAGGGATACAGGCAAAATGGATGCAATTGTGTACTCTTATAAAAACAGGCCTGCAATCAATGATTTTAATTACAAAAGATCAAACAATTGATGAAAGAAATTAGTTAATTCAACATGTATCAGATGCAACATGTTATATATTCAACTGTATCTGCTTTCACATACAGGAATTGGATTTTTAAGTATTGTGCTAATCAGAACTTCGAAAAGGCCTGAGTCTTGTTTCAGGAGAATGGCAGTTTTCATTTGTACCTTATGATGGTAGCAAAGAGCTGCCAAACTTTTCTCTCTGGGGTTGGGATGCATATGCAAAACATCATATAAGTGAACATCACATCAAAATAAACCAGATAAAACAAAACAACAAGAATTTTAAATAAACGTTATTTTATTATTTGCATATTTAAAAAGGAAGATATTTTGTAGTTAATGAAAAAGTTGAATATAATTGAAACCAGCCAATTGTGACACTGTTTGGCATAATAATCAATTGCTTACTCTTCCCTGAGTCTTATCTTTTCAGCTAGCTTCCTCCATATGTCAACCTCTCTTCTGCCGTCGTTTCAGTCAATGCATTCTCTCCATCATTTTTAATTTTTCTTACGTTTTTTTCCTATTCCCAGGAATCGGAGGAGCTCAAGTCCAACGAACTGGATGCTAAACTGAGAGCGACCAAGGGAGAGCTGGAGAAACACAGGCAGGAACAAACAGACCAATTAGAGGTGACAACCACTGTGCACACAAACAAACACTTTCTCACTCGCGCACACACATTCATTCAAACACCCACTTCCTCGTGCCAGCTCTAGACTGTTCGCTTTTCATCAGGTCCACTAAAATACAGGGAGTTTGCATTCTTGCTCAGTGTGAACTATGTTTCTATTAGTTTTTATGCTAAATTATTCAGATTTCGATTCGTGGTTCTGATGCCAGGTCTTCTAGTAAAATAGAGTATTTTCAGCTGTTTCCATCAGTGCGAGAGGTGTAATTGCCTTAACTAGGAATGAGTAAGGAACCGGCCCTGCAGGCACACACTCGTGCACACGGGAACACACATGGACTCACTCCAAACACAGTGACCTGTTTTTCTGTCTGCCCCCTTCTGAGGGGAAATGGCACTTTAAAAATAAGTGGCCTAGAAATAATCGATACGATGCCGTGTATTTTAAGAACCACCCAGAAGACACAAGGCTTTTGTCGCCATCTTTCCACAGTCTGATTTCTACAGGGAGCTTACAAATCCTTAAAATGTCTTGATCCGAATTGGAGTTCTCAGTGACACTGTGCAAGGTTCTTGGTTCGATTCCTCGTTGGGCTGGGGCGTTTCTATGTGAACTTTGCATGTTCTCCCTTTTATCTGTTAGGGTTTTCTCTTAAGTACTCCTGCTTTGATTGGGGTTAGCTTTAATGGTTTATTATTATATTATTATGGAGACATTTCCAGTGGCAACACACTTTCTGGCACATCACTCATACTGTGAGCACTGTATTGCTGGTCTGCTGATGAATTAACTGGTCCTTGTTTACTTTAGTATGTGTGTTGTGCTCAAGTGATGATGCAGCTCAGTCATAAATAATGCACAGTGAGTTTCCAGTACTGTCGGGGTAGTCAACATTAATATGCGCCAGTAAGGGATGAATCGAGGAACTGGATGATGAATTTGCGGGCATCTTCTATTTCATTATATGTTGTCGTGGATACGCCAGGCTGCTAATGGCTTCTTGGAAAAGTTGACAAGCCTCCGTACCAGTTAATAGCTTCGTTCAAAAACATGACATGAAACATTATTCAGCTTTGTTTTCACATGCTTAATGAGTACGTAAGCAAAATAACTTTAATGAATTCAACAGTGGGATTGCCAGGAAATGCGTCTACAGTAAAACGATGCCATTGTAAGATTTTCAGAAAGTAATTTGTTCCATTAAGTGTGATGGAGGTTTAAGTTGATGTAAGAAACCACTGACCTGGTTGGCAGGGAAGAAACCTTTTCAGTCCTTTTATTATAAATGGATTTTCCGTTTCAGTGGCAGAGACAGTTTATATATGAGCAGTCTCTCATATGTATAATGTATAATTGTGGATATGTATCTCACATATAACGTGATGCATGCTGCAGGTACACAGAGTGAAGGCCAAAGAGCTGGATGACCTGAAGAGGAGTTACAAAGAGGGCATGGATGAGCTCACGACTTTACGCACCAAGGTTGGTCTCACAGATAAGTGCTTGAACACCTGTGTGTGTGTCTGTGTGTGTACGATATCAGCACATTGTTCAATTTGTGGGTGTCGTTGTGCAGTTAAAGTGTTTAGAGGACGAGCGTCCGCGCTGGGAGGACGAGCTGAGCAAGTACAGGGAGATCATCAACCGGCAGAAAGCGGAGCTCGGCCGCCAGAAAGAGAAGATGGACGAGATCGCTGCTCTTCAGGACCAGCAACAACGGTACACACACTCTCACACTGATCATGTAGAAGCTTAAGCAAACACACACTTACACACACATGTAGCAATAAATGAAACAGTACACACTGATGAGCAAAATCAATACGCACCATAGGACAGTTCTGCATAACCAATATCTCCTGATAAGTAGAGTAGTATTTTCTGTCCCTTTACTGCATATTATGGCTTTTTAACTTTGCAGAATTTTTCCATGCGTAGAATAATATATATAACACACCAGAGGAAACTGATTTTATGCTTTATTTCCCACGGCAACAAGTGACACTTGTAATATCCCTCGAAGCGAGTGTGCTACATTAGCTGAGTACAGCTTTAGCTTGCTGTGAATCTAAGCCTGAAGTATGAATAAAACTCACACACTGTAATCTGATAACCAGATGCCCAAGAGATGTTTGTGTAACGTCTCCATTATTCATTATGCTCCAGTGATGAATCTCCACATCTCGTGGTTTCCACAGCGTTGAACTCCCAGTCCTGACGTGTTGAGAGCTCTGCGGCCTGGAGCACCCGGACTACAAGTTGACAATACAGAAATGTGACATTCAAGCTCTTAAACATTTTTCTTATTTAGTCCCAGTAGCCTCAATCCATGTTAGGACAGACGAGAGGAATCGAACATGGTCCTTTCAAAGGACAAAACTAGCTGCTCACATCAGCAATAAATTAATATGTGAAAATACACACAGTGGGATCCCGTGGCTGAACTGCAAAACTTGCACAGGCAGTAAAAACAACATTTTCAGCATTTAAGTCTTGACAAGATCATTCCTCATTTTTCATAACTCCCGCGCGTGTTTCAATCCTTGACTTGAATATCAACATTCAGTCATTTCTGGTTCTGACCGAATGCTGCAGGTTGTTATATAGTTCTTGTCCCTTTTCAAAGATAGGCCAGAGTTGGATTTAGCTCACAGGACAGTGAGGGACTCTGGGTCTCTGTGGGTTTGTGGCTGTGATCCATGAGCATGTGACTTGATGGAGAAACCATTTCACTTATTTTTGGCTGTATTTCTGACCAGCAGGGATCTTTATTCCCAACACAAGCACCAACATTTGTTGTTGTTGGCAAGAAAAGAAAATAACTTGGTTGCTAAACTTCTTTGGTCCGTCGACAACTTCAGTGACTGTGGCTCGTTTTTCTCCACTTCAGAGATCTTAATAAATACATAGGCAGTAAACATTTTGTATTATTTACACATAATTAAAAGGATAACAAACATCTAATTCTCATGTATAATTCCCATGAATTGCATGGCACTGACAGGGAAACGTGTTGTTAATGTCCATGATGTGACATTGTGAACATCTGGTAAATGTATTTTGGGTTTGGGGTCACACAGAGACAAACAGGAGATCACGTCTCTGCGTGAAGAAGTGGAAAGCCTCACCAGCCAGATGACTGACCTTCAGCGCGATGTGCAAGGCAGCAGGGAGCGCGAGGCGGAGCTACTGGGCTTCACCGAGAAGCTGAGCAGCAAGAACGCCCAGCTCCAGTCCGAGAGCAACGCACTGCAGTGTCAGCTGGACCAGCTCACCAGCAGCTTCACAGAGCTCCAAGCACAGCTGGAGGAGACCAGGAGGCTGCTCGATGACAAGGTCGGGTGCACAGGGAGACGGATAGATGTAGAGTTGATGTATGAATGAAGCTCAGCTGATTAACAGATCAGTACAGTTCACCAAAATATTACTGCAAAAATACCGTACTGAAAACTGCCACTAATTCACAGTGGTCTCATTAAAAAAATATGAGTTGTCTGTCCTAGAGCGCGCAGTATCCATGAATAGTGATATTTCCTGGCTAGGCGTTCAGGAGAGGAGCGGAAAATAATATATGCTGTAGTTTCTTCAATTAAATCTCATTTCTGTATTTATCGTGCAGTCGCGGCAGCTGAAACAGGAGGAGTCGCTGCGGCAGCAGGAGGTGCAGGGCCTGCAGGAGGAGCGGACAGCGCTGCAGACGGAGGTGTCCCGGCTAAAAACCAGAGTCGATGAGCTGAGAGACGAGCTGGTGACACAGAAAAGGAAACAAGCTGCCAGCATTAAGGACCTTACAAAACAGCTAACACAAGGTCAGGAAGCCGTCAGAGTCATACATGTGAAACTATTTTCACAGAAAAGACCAAACCCAGAGGCTGAGTTAGTACGAATGAGATTTGATTTCAAATTGCATGTAAGACACAGGGTTGTCGATACCATTAAACCGCAGCTTTGACAAAGTAGTAATTGTGTTCACATCATCCATGTATCTAGGCATACATCAATCTACTTTCCCTTTACTCTGACATTTATCTTGAGTATGGAACGGCTTGGCTGAGAGACTGGGGGATTCAAAGTCAGGTCAGATGCAGATTAAGAGGAGAAAGTGTAATGTGATTAAGAAACGAGGGAGATGGGAATGAACAGATAGAAAGCTAATATTCCCCTGATGTCAGGATTATCCTTTGAGCCACCTTCCTCCTCTCTGGTCTCTGGGCACACGCATTAACCTTAAAGCATCATTATTATTGTATGCACAAGATTTTCCCTTTTACCTGAAATGAGCTATGAACATTTTCCTTAGAGGAGCCTGTTGTCAATCATCAGAGTTGCAATTACACTTCATGAATAAAGAACAGTCATTTTCAACCCTTTTTTTAAATGCATGACAGGTTTGCTGAGCAAGCACTCTTCTTCAAAATCAACCTGCGTCACATTTACTCAGGTGGACGCCTTCAAACTCAAGCAGGGATGCTTAGCTGTGACTTTCACTGCGTCTGCCGACAGTAATTTGTTCGAAAAAATCACACGTAGTTAATTTTTTGCCCGACCACGGAACATTTTCAAAGTCATACTCCCCAGTGGGTCCCAGCTGTCAGTCCCAGCTTGTGCGGAAACTAAGTTTAAATGTACAATATAAAGTGTTTCTGCTCCCATTATCAATTTAAAGTAATTAATCAGCAAAGGGTTTAGCCTCCAAATGAAATGCTTCCGTTTCATACCATCCCTTTTTTATATTCAATAGTCAATTTCTTTGTATATAACGCAGATAATATATATAACACAGATGTATTGGTATTAGTTTCTGTTTTTTGACAGTTTCCACTCTTTTCTTCTACAGCCCGTAAGAGAATGGAGCAGGTGGAGAACGGACGCTGCGACAGGGATGCCGGCAGTATGGGCAGTCGCTCTAGTTCCTCAGGTACTGCTCCTGGATTTGGTTAGTATTTAACACAGACAGTAGTGTTACCATTTAAGGCTTTGTTTTTCAATAGTGGTGGTGGGATGAATCAACCCCTAAAGAAGGTATTTTTTATTTACATAATTCATGATAACGAAGGGAAATGGTAATATTTATATTTCTTCTTTAGTTTATGGAAAATTCACATACTTTACAGCGAGTCGACGCATAACTTACAGGTTTTGAACTCCTGTGGCCATCCCCTCCTTTCCCCAGGCTCTTTGAACGCACGTCACGGTGGCGTTGAAGAGCGGTCGCCAGAGAGCCAGTCGGGTCCTTCCGTTGTGGTCGTGGACAGCTTCCCTGAGGTGGACAAGGCCGTGCTTGTGGAGCGCATTGTCCGTCTGCAGAAATCACTGGCTCGAAAGCAGGAAAAAATTGAGTTCATGGAAGATCACATCAAGCAGCTGGTGGAAGAGATCCGCAAAAAGACCAAGTGAGTGGCACGGGCCAAAGGAGGGGGAGCAGGGAGAGGTGGAGGGAACCTCGGGCAGTAGAACGCATGGTGCTCAGATTGTTCTGATGCTGTGGATCCTGGTTTACTCTCAAACAAATCTCGTGGATGAATCAACTTTTGGAAATTTCCGACACACATTGCAAAAGCTCTCCGACCTCACAAACCTGCCACAGTTCCAGACCCGACAGCAGTTTTAAAGTTACAGCCTAGTCGTCTTAATGCAGTTGTACTCAAGCTTGTCAGCATATCAGCACTTGTGCACTCGCTAGAAAAGGAAAAGAGGCCACGAGCTGCAGATGTTAAACAGTAAAAGTGGCGTAAGGGAAAAAAAAGAAAAAAAATGCTTATGATTGAGAGAATGCTCTGAGGAACTGCTCTTTTCTTACTCTTCGAAAGTTCAGGTACTAAATGGTTTATATCCAAGTTACCCTCAAACATCCTGTGAGTTCTAGTACTCTCACAAATTGCTTCACCTTCAAGAAAACACTTTTATGTTATGTTCAAACAAGCTTATGTTCTAAAGCTATAAGCACTATCTAGAACGGCCTATTGCAGATACTATAAGGTCATAATTCTGTCTACGTATTTTCCTTGTACTTCAGCACATATTCAGACACAGTGCACCTCCACTCCTGACCTTGACAGACAGTTTATGCTGAAAAACACAGTTTAAGGCTCCCCACCCTCTTCTTCCTCTTCGTCTCTCTCCCTCTCCTCTCTGAATTCCAACACCTGCAAACATTGCACTTCTGATTTGTGACAAACTTCACTCAGCGCTATTTATAGTCAAGTCAAGGTGGGGGGGGCAATGCCTCAGTATGGATCTTTAACAATGTGACATCCATAATAATCACATAAACTAAAGAGGCGGTGTGAAGGACGTTTGGTGTATTTTAATCACTGCACTTCATGTTCGGGTTTAGAAGTGGATCGTTCATCCCTATGCTGGGATGAAGTGAGTTATGGAGATAAAACCATCTCATTGAGCCAAAAGGATTTAAGACTTTCCTCTCAAATGAATGAAATCTTAATCATTGATTAGTCAAGATCC
This sequence comes from Pleuronectes platessa, assembly GCF_947347685.1. Classification (NCBI taxonomy): domain Eukaryota; kingdom Metazoa; phylum Chordata; class Actinopteri; order Pleuronectiformes; family Pleuronectidae; genus Pleuronectes; species Pleuronectes platessa. The sequence goes on from NC_070646.1 coordinate 5,430,666, forward strand.
CTCCGTACATCTGGTTAAAGTTTAGCATCCCAATGGCTCTTGTAACCAGATGATATCGACAACGCTCCCATCACGTCTCTCCCTCTTCTCATTTATTTCCCAGCTGTTAACTTGGATTCAATCCATTAACCTCAACCTACATTCAAGAGTTAAAATTGAGGGCGAATCCCACGGTTGCCGGGGCTATAATTAGCTCTGTAAAAATCTTAGCGGGGGGGTGTTGCTCTTCGCCGAATGCAGCCGTGAGATGTGAATTTGTCCTTTTTGCCTTTCTGTCCCTATCCCTCCAGGACAGCCTGGTGAACACTGGCCAGCTTAAGCTACTGTACCTGTAAGCTTGAAGAGTTATGGAAGCAGAAGCGTAGTGGGACAGATAGTGGAAGAAAATAATTAAACATTTAATTATGGTTTTTAATTTGCGTTTTGCACATCCATACCACACTTGTGAGATGACAGTGTAATGCATCCATTTGCTCACTGACTGATAACGATTGCATCAGTTTACTACTACTTTAATACATTGTGGAGTCTAAGTCACCTCTTGGTATTTCTCATCATGTTTTAAAAGTGGCATGTTCACTCGCTGCTAGGAAGCCCAACACGGGTCGTTGGCTTCACACTGAAATTATGATTTGAAGTAAATGAGCTAAAGATAAATGCAGAAATGGCCACATGGAGGGCAATGATGTCTGTCCTTCAACAGCAACACCTGCTTATTTTGACCATTAAGTCTAAACGGTCCAATCCTGTGAATTTAATTAAAATGACGCTGATGCAAAGCAGATGCAAGGAAAGCAGGAGCAGTCGTTCTGTTCAGGTGAAGATGGCCATTTATCTGCAAAGTGTCCATTTTCACTCTGCTCAGGTTGACATCAAAGGTAACTACTTGCAAATCAAAGCCATTTAAAATCTAATGCAGGCTGTTGAGGATCCACACCTGCTGTTAAAGTATAATATGATCGATCCTTTCAAGGTTGTTCCACTGCCCCACTGTTCATAAGTATCCACATTAATAGAGCAGGTGCAGTGTTACATGTTACTGCAAAATATGATGCACATAATTACCTTTAAAACAAATGGCTTTGGTAATTTAGATAAAAAATTGCTTCAATGATTGATTTTCCTCTCACCACAGTGTGTTGTGTATTTTCTCTGTAGCTTCTCTTCCTGTCAGGAGGTTTAAAAAAGGTTTCATGACTAGTCTCTGTAGTTTGCTCTGACACAACATGTCCTAGACATCCATTCATGCATGCTTGACCTGCTGCCCTCATTGCTTGCACTGTCAACTGGGAGGGGGGGGGGGGGGGGGGGGGGGGCGGAAACAAGACTTGTCACCAACTAATGCTCCCCTGCACCCCCCCCGCCTACCTGTGCATGCCATTCAGCACAACATGTGGCCACATCGTTTTGATTTCTGTCACTTTTTTGTTTTTTACTAAACACTGTCGCGATGGAGCTGGGGTCCGAAATAACGGACCCTTGCAAGTCTAGTCAGAGGTAAGTCTCATTTCCTGTGTGTGCAAACCCAGGTGTTTGTGTGCGTGTGAATGAGAACACTTTGTGTCGGCTGCTTATTTGTTGTGCTTTTTTTTTTTTGCACCATAGGCTTCTTTGCTTTCATTGAACCACAAACTTTAAGTCTATATGTTGTGTTGACTTCTGTGAAAGACAGAAAGGAGCAAGTAAGAAAATGGCTTAAACACAAAAAAAGGCATGTTCAATTTTTTGTTATGATTCATTAAATGTAATATCATTATTTCAGGTGAAACTAGAAGGGCACTCAGAGCACATTGCCTCGCCAAAGACCAACAGATCTTTTACACAGCATATTCATTAGAGGAATAATAGTTAAATAGCAGTTACCTTATTTACCAGTCACTTACCAGAGTGACTGCTCCATGGAAAAATGTGGGTTTAACATTTAAAGACAGAATAATGTGTATTTGCTCTGAGCAGAACCATTTGCTACATATGAAGAATCAAAGCCATCACGGCACAGAAAGGGGACATCTTAAAGGAAGTAGTACACTAACTGTTTTTTCATTCATTTTCATTTTGTAGTAATAGTGACTGCAGTAGTAGTAGTAGTAGAAGTTGTGCTAGAATTCTCAGTTGTAGCTATTCTTCTCCTTTGAATCTTCCCTCCACTTATCCCCTTGAGTATCTTCTAATGAGAATCTTTCAGCTTTAGAAGTCAGGCCGTCATCTGCCTCTGTTTAGAAAAACCGATTTCTACTGAGTTGGAATCTTTCTGGAGAATCTCACTTTACGGTCACGAACATCCCTCTGCTCCGAGCTCTCCGTGCAGTTACACTTCTTTAAAATGAAACACCCACAGACGCACCCTCAATTTGAACTAATCAAATCCGATAGGGGGCTGAGTGTTGTTGCCAGTTCGGGTTAGTGCTTCAGGTACACGGCCGGGTTGACAACAGGTTTAAAATATTGATCCTAAGAGATTGTTGACCTTTTCGGAAGGACAGTGCACAGCCCTCTTCAACCTGCACACACACACTGCACTGCTGAGGAGAGAATTAAGAACACGGATGTGATTGCATGAGCTTATAGCCAGAAAATCCTAAAAAATACTAATATACATGCATTGAGCGAGGGAACGAAGCCTAATGTTTTGTCATGGGTTAAGATGACATCATCTTATAGGAATCTAATGAAAAAGCAGGCATCACACACAGTTTGCCAACATCATACAATAATCTACCGAGGTAATAAAACCACTGAATGTGCTACTACATCCTGTGAAAAGAACATAAGCTATGCAAAATATGCAATGAGTATTTGCAGTTACCCTAAAATGTTTTTAAAGTAATCCTCCTTATATACAATCAGAATATTTGTATAGGTTTTGAGGTTATATTTATCAAGATATACATATGTATTTATCACACAGAATCAAAATCTGTTTGCAAAAAAGTGAAAACCAGTGGATATAGTATTTTTTTTATCAATTTGATAACAGTCAAAGTATTCACACGAATCATTTGATTTCATTTGAATTTTGGGAGCAGATTCAAACGCCACAGTTTTCATCTTCTCTTCCTTTTCCTTCTCTGGCTGGTACAGTAATAATCTTTCTTGCTATGACTGGGTGTATTCCATTTACACAGGTTCAATAAGGCACCCGAGTAGAATTACTATTCCAGTAGCGTTCGCTGCTTTTGCTGCTTTTTCGCTGCTGGAAACGGTTTTATTGCTCTGTAGGAGCTCTCCATGCTCCCACCTATGAATCCCACTTTCTCAATTTTCATTGCTTAACAGTCTCAGTCTGATGGCATGCACCCATTCCATTTCCTCTCCTCTTTTTTCTTTTCTCAGAGAAAGTGGTTTGACTCGTTTCCTCTGCTTAATTCCCACAGAATTATCCAGAGTTATGTGCTAAGAGAGGAGACAGGGGCCCTGTCATCGGAGGCCTCGGATATTAACAAGGCCAACCTGGGCCGGAGGGGGGGCATCATGGCTTCGCTTTACACCTCCCACCCTGCGGACAGCGGGCTGACCCTGGATCTGTCGCTGGAGATCAACAGAAAGCTGCAGGCGGTGTTGGAGGACACACTGCTGAAGAACATTACTCTGAAGGTAAGCTGTCCCCCAGCAGGCATCATTTCCCCCCCCCATAAGTATTAAACTGGTCCACATGCACGGTCGATTCCGAGGATACTGGATGGGGGGGGGGTGCAGTTGCTGGCATCGCATCTTAATCTGCAGCGAGTGTATTACTGTTGAAGCTTTGATGACATGAGTGGATAATTAATTGGATGTGCCAGTGTCATGCTCCACCTCTGGAGTCACTCAGCCGGATGTGACTTGACTGTGTGAGTGTGCAAGGCGCTGCCGGCACCATAACAACACACGCGCTGTGAAATCTAGACACAGAACCAGAATGGCTCTCAGTGGATTTCACACTAGGAAAAAAATCGAGTAATGTTTAAGAAAGTGGAGCCTCCTTATTTGGATCTGCACCACAATATCGTCCTTCCCTGGTAATTCTTCCAGTAGTTGTTGCGGAATTGAGTTATGTATCAGTGTCCCCAGCTTATGCTTACATAATAATGATAATGATATTTTCTCAGTAAGGTTTTTTCCCATCCTGAATCTTAAGCTCATTTCCTTTAAGGCCTCACACCTCCATTAACCCAAGAGACGAAGGGATCCCTGGATGCGGCTAGCTTCTCTAGCACCTTAACACCAGACTGATAAAGAGCCGCTTTTAGTTTCACATCACAGAATAGAATAAATCAAACCAATGTCAATAACGATATATATATATTGGCCGCTTATAAACAATAAAACGTTAAATAAAGATGATGCCTAGTTAGGAAATACAAAATATTTATTAAAACGTCTAACAATCTAATATACCCACAATTTAAACCGAGCTTCGACAACATGTATTGCTAGAGCCTCCATAAAGTTCGTCTCTTTTTCGCTGTGTGCACTTTTGTTTATGTAGGATGCTTTTAAAAATATGTTCACGTTTTATTCTGTCAGACTTGTCTCGGTCGGCCTACGTGAAAAACCTAAATGTGGGCCTATGAATGTGGGCGTGTTTTTCTGCCAGCGACTTTTTGTTTTCGGTGAATGAAAGATGAACGTCGAAGTAATGATTAAAAAAACGACCTCAACAAGGACACAATAAAGTGACAATAGAACCAAACACTGACGGATCCAAATTAAAGCTTCACATTCACTGAGATGGAGACTGCGATGATTATTTTTAATCAGATGATAAACAGGTTTTGCATATGAGGTGGAAGATTATTTAGTTATTACTATAATAGAATCACTATTTTTACTCCCAACAAATATCATTCCCAATTTGAAGTTCCTTTTTCTCTTTCCTTGTAGAAATAAAAGCAGAGAAGCAGCTCGTCTCATTGTCACTTCATTGTCACCATTGAGTCTAAAAGGCTTTTCTCTCATCCACAGGAGAATCTACAGACACTTGGTGCCGAGATCGAGAAGCTCATAAAACAGCAGCGAGATCCTGGCGACGGAGAGAGGAGGAAGTGACGTGACCACGTCTCGAGAAAAGAGAAAACAAACGACTAATCTCCAACACAGCATTTATTTTGAAGGGACAGCGACATTTGAGCATTTGAGACATACACACTCTCATTCCCTCAACGTATGAAGGAGCAAATTGAATGTGGTGAAGTGCCAGTAGCACCCCCCCCCCGGAGAACCTCTGGGTTTTTTTGTTGTTTTTTTTGTCCTGTCTTATGGAACATATCTGAACTTACTTGAATTCTTCCATCTACATGGTTCCACCCCCCCCATTTCCTCCTCCAACACAACAAATCTTCCTCTGGCGGCCGTCCCTCTCCCCTGAGCTGTGCCAAGACCAAACTATTCGGGCCAGTTCCAGCTCTGACTGCCTTGAAAAATGAATCGACCCAAGATGCCATAATCATGAATGTAAAACAAAATCTAGCTGGGATATAGTCGCACGACATTAAACACAGATTTGCCAGTGGATCTATCATAAAACCAGAATTTGTTCCCAGTTACATTTCTCTCATCACAGCTCTGTCCACACTAAGCAACCTAGCATGAGCTCTTTGCTTCTCTCCTGATGTCCATCTGCCAATAAGCCAAACGTATTTATGAGAGGCTGCTTCTCCAGCTTCACCACGCAGCTGCAGTGAAGTGGGAAACACATCCCTCCCGGCTCCTGGGGACCTTGTATGCCATCGTTTCTCATCATGTTCTGCTCTGCACAGCACTTACGACCGAGGCTGGCGAGGCAAGGTGCCTCACGTCAGCGGACTCACTCGTGTGTGTGACACCGGTGCTAGATCCAAGGAAGCAGATTGTATCCTCGCATTGTGCCGACTGTGTGGAGGAGTACTACTCTCATGCTGGACTCGAGCATATACGTGGAAACACCGCTCAGTCACTTCGAATGGAGCGACTTGGTGCCTCGTTGAACTGCATTGTGGATCAATCGCAGTAGAAGTTAACAAGAGTTTATTTTTTTCATGAGTCAGCGCAGGCACAAGCCAAACAAAGCGTTTTAAACCCATAGACTGTGAATAAAGATGGACGACGTGTCTGCTTCCTTCCTCTACCCAGACATGAAGTGAGAAAATACTTTTTTATAGCATCAAATAACAAATTAAAACCAAACGTACTGAAAACATTAACACTTCTACGTCATAAGATCTAAGCTCAAATGACAAATTGAGTTTTCAGTTTGGTCCACGTCCCGTCCACTAACACGGAGAAGGCACAAATCTTACCTTTACGTATTTTTTGGGAGGTGTCATGTTGTCAGTCTTTATATACAGACTTTGGTCCCCAGCATGAAACTATGATTGTTGTGATGTTTGCGCCGAGCGTGTGAGTCCTGCATTTAAATTGTGTAAAAATTTGAAGATTATACGACAAATGTCAAATCATGCCACGGTTGAAGTCTGGCCATTTTGAATGTGATTTATTTTTTCTAATTTATTTCCAGTCCAAATGAAAGTTTATTTCCAGATGTCTGATCGGTTTTCAGTTTTACTTTTTTTTAATCATCAACTCAAATAACTTATTTATAGAATTTCTGGAGGAATATCTAAAACAATTTCACTTTTCTCTTACTTTAATCTGTTCTGATAAAATCTTCCTGTCGCAGGCGTCATTAGTGTCAACTCATATTTTTTTCTGCAGCATGTGCAGAATATGATCTTGGGGGGGGGGGGCAGAAATGTTATATTCCTTTCCGTCGCCTCTTTTTATTTTTCTTTCTCGTGTCACTGAGTGCGTTGTAGTAAATCAAGTGGAGAAGAAACGGGGGTGTGGGGGGGGGGGGTGAGAACCCTGGAACTCAAGCTGTAGCTCAGGAACGTTTATGGAACCTATAGAAATATAAACAGGGACAAAGTGCAATGCTGTTCCTTCCATGCATTCCTCTCTTTTTTTTGTTCTGAATGTGTTGGTGTGGCAGTTCACTGTTTGTGTGTCTGTTGCTCGTGTATTGTCAGCATGCGACTGTGCTGGTGTTTGAATGTTAAAGTGTCCCAACTGTCTCTCTCTGTGTGTGTGTGTGTGTTCACACCTTGTGTACATGTCTCAGCTCTCAGGCCTTGTAGGCTTGCACCACACCGTCCGTCCACAGGGGGAAACACGCCTCCCTCATTTTGCATCTGGGCCACAGGAACGCTCCCCTGCAGCTCGGCAGCTCCACATAGAACCATTCTTCTGTTTCACATTCACATCCGTGAAGTTTCTCGCGCAGACGCAGAGTAGCAAAGCTGCGGGGCACCTTGCACCTTGTACCATCCCACGATGCTAAAGTTTTCCTGGTTCTTGATTTGATCTGCTGTCACAAATGATGAGCCTCCTTCTCTCTTTCACCCCCATCAGAACGGGGGCTTTTATAGGCCGTGAATGCTTACAGGCCGATTCCAGCCCTCACACCCCGAGGCTAATTTGAAATGGCCCAGTATTCGAATAGAGATGAAAGTTTCCAGGATTGAGGTCACGGAGTCCTTAAAAACCTCCCCGGTGCTGCAGTGTGCGCCCGGGGTTTGATATGCATCTGCTTTTATTTGATCCAGACGGATTGTTCCCGGTATGTAAACGTACAGACGGCAAAACCCTGAGATAACATCGTGATTCTCCCCCTGATATTGACGCTCTGCAACCTTTGGCACTGAGAGAGAAAAAAACTAAACAAATCTGACTTACAGTGTCAGAGTTTCTTGTGACTTTATCACATCACGTCAGGTTTCTTTCTCTATTGTGTTGCGTGATTACTTTGAAAACAAACTCATCTGGATGTTAATGTGCATCTGAAGCAGTGCGACTGAGCTGCTTGCTGCAGGGGAGGTGGAGATCACAGCGGTTTATTTTTTTTCCCCTGTTTCTGGTGCAGAACCTATGCAAAACACCCGCATGGGATTTCTTAATTCTTTCCTCCTGATTCTCTGAGGTACGCTAATGCGCTTCTCCTGCTTTAGTCTCAGTGTGACACCTGTGATTCCCACAGCCTCGAAAACAAAGCCGCGAGCCGCAGCATCGTACAGACAAATGAATATAAACTCAACTATGTGGAAATGAAGAGTTTGAGAGTCGAAATGTGACGTTAAATGAGAAATTTGTCCTTTTTCCTTTCCTCTGTTTTCTTCCTCCTGTGCAATGATTTCCTTCCTTCGCTCTTTTGTCTTTTGTGGAATATTCAAACTGTGATTATATACATTTGTAGATATGTCATCCTGTAAAATTATCATGAGATCTTTTTAAAAAAACACTGATTCTGGATTATGCTTGTATATATCTATGGTGTTTCCAGGGAATAAAAGGAGAGAACTTGAATGTTCGGCACTGTTTTGTTGTTCCTCTTTTCTACCGTGACGATAATGAGGTTGACGCTAACATCTGTTTTCCCCTTGTTTCTGTTTTTTCTGCTACAGTGGAATGAGGAGGGATTCAGGTAATGGGGCGATTTAACCTCTCCCACAGTGACTGTTTCTGTGAGACGCATTTAAAAAGCAGCCGTTTCAGCAGAGCTGGAGGTCACGCACGTAACTGCGCCACTGTCACTCAACCAGGCAGCCTTTCCGAAAAGATTTAAAGGCGGCGTTATGGGAATACTTCAGTCCAAGGCAGAAAGAACTCAAAGGTGAACTTCCCTCATTTTAATGTCGCTGGGGGAATCCTTCTCACCTGAGTAACCTAGTTTATTAAGAGCGCTGGAGTTCCATAAAATGTATAAATAGAAAAGTGGAAATGTTCACATCAGGGCAGCGAGTAACCACGATTTGCGGAGACAGGATGTTTCTAGGGGCGTACGTCCCTCCGTCCTATTCTTGTGGACAAGATGTCTCGAGATATCCTTGAGGGAATTTCTACAAATTTGGCTCAAAAGTTCAGTTGGAATCAAGGATGCACAGATTATACTTTCGAGGTCAAAGGTCAAATGTAAAGCTCACATTGACCTCCAGTGATCCTTTCACATTTGCTGCAGAATTTCACTCGGGGTAATTCCGTGGTCAAGGTTGTGGTTTTCGGCCTCTTCAACATGAAATCTCAAGTCTGCCTTCAGGGGATATCCTCAAATTTTGACCAGCGGTCTCTTGAATTCAAAGATAAACTGATTAGATCTCACTGTTCGAAGGTCAAAGGTCACAGTCCATATGAGTCTCAAACATTTTTATGTAGACTAGAAATGCACTGGTTGGCAGAGCAGTACAACAACAGGGAGGCAATTCTACGTATTAATAAGTCAATTCTTTTGCTCGCAGTTTGTTAAGTTTTGATATCACAAAGAAGAGCAGCAAATCCTCACAAGACTTGTTTCAGCTCCACTTCACATGGAGGATTTAGTGCGCTTACCGTGTCCTTTCTTCTGCGTCCAGAGTAATAAAACTCTAGTTTTTTCTGAACAATCTCCCCATAGTCACCCTGTCATTCTGCACACATGCATGAGCCTTCTCTATTATTCTTTCCCACGCACACCCCCCACCCTCCTACACTAACTGTCACCAAAAAAAAAAAAAGAAACATAAATTAGCAGGAAAACAAGTCATCTATTCCACTTGTGCTTTCTCGTCACATATCGGTGACTTTTCTCATTTTGTCTGCAGGCGCCGCAGACCACAGCAGGTTCGCTGCAGGTTCAAATATCCAATTCGGGCCAACGGTTACAGACAGACTATTTTTAGCTCGGTGATAGCGGATTCTCCTATCAGCCCGGATGACCACCCCCTTGAATTCATAGAGCATCGCCTGTGTCCTTTAGATGGAGCGGCGAGCGTCACAGCAGCTCTCAAGGTGTAAAGATAACAAGCCTCTGCTGCCCTGGTCGGTTTGTTGTTTGCCATATTTCTTCCCTGACACCGGCGCTGCTACAGCTGCAGCATTAAGATAATAACATGTGAATATGAATGGCTCCTTAATTTCTGCACAAGGTGATGCTCGGCACAAAAATAGACATTTTTAATTGAGAATATTCATGTGTCCATCTGGTTTAACCCATCAGACAAAATCTGTAAAATGAGTCAGAACTGCTCCTCCTTCTCCTCCTCCTCCTCCTCCTCCTTCTCCTCCTTCGTCCACTCATGGTTATTCAGATTTGGGACAAACACTAGGCTGAAACAACCCACAGGGTTTGTGAGGGCACCATGACCTGATCTTTCACCACCCAAATCCAGTCAGTTAATCCGAGAGTCTAATTTAGCATTTATGGCGAATTTAACAGGATTCTCTTGAGGGCTTCTTAAGATTGTTTTGTGAGGTCACAGTACCTTTCAAGTTCTTATCAGTTCATTCTCGAATCCAAGTGAATGATTGTCTGTGTAATCAAATTTCCTAGTGGTCCTGATATATCACGTAACCATGAACTTGACCAAAATTGAATCAGATCATTTCTTACTTTAAGTGAACATCTGTACCAAATTTGAAAGGATTCCCTCAAGGTGTTCCTGAAATATCACAGTCACAACACTAGAACAATGTTTCATGAGGTCGCATCGGCTTAGGGCTTTGATCTTTGACAACCAAAATCTAATCAGCTTCTCATCGAGTCCGAGTTAATGGTGTGTGTGTGATTAGTGTTCACAAGACCAGCGTGCAACATGAAAATAAAATGCCTCCGGCCAGACTGTCGTGCAGAGCTCAGCAGAAATGCTCTTGTGATTGGATTCATGAATGAAACTCTTTTTGTTTCTCTCTCTCTCTCCCCCCCCCTTACTTAACGTGTCCTCACAAACCCATGTCATCTTTAAAGCCTGGAGGTCAGAGCTGATCAGATGCAAAGATTTAAAAAAACCTTGAGACCTGGGATGTTCAGGTTTTTCCGCAGAATCATCGCCCACCAGTTGTGTAACACGGCATAAGCACAATTTTCTTTTATTGTACTTGGGTGTTTCCATTTAATGTCCCTTTAAATTTCTTATGTCTTTTTTAAACTTGACTATATTTATTTGATGTTTATTGAAAGAACCTATGAACAAGTTACTATTCAGATTACATTTAATACATGTATAAATAGATTATTATGTTTGAAATAAATACATTAATCCAATATTTCACTAAAGACGTTTTCAGAAAATAACTGAACTTCAGACATTTCCTGAAATTTACCGAAAATCTTCCAGTGTTCATGTCTGAAAACAGCTCAGGAAAGCAAATATCAAAGAAGGTCAGAACTTTATTTATGTGTGGTTGTTGCCCCAATTACCATCGGCCCTAGATTTGAACTTTGACCCTTTGGACGGGAGCCGACCCAACGTTTGGTGACAGCACTGGACTGAACAAGTAACTATAACATGTCACTCACACTCATTTTTATGCAGAAAAAGGACTTTTATTTATTTTTTAAATTATTTTACTTACAGTGGAATGTTATTAGACTGTTGTTTTGGTGTCTTTTCTCCACTTGTGCTCCTGTCTGCAGGAAAGCGCTGCAGGAGGCTGAGGAGGACTCAGGAATCTGATGCACCCCTGTGATGTTTTACCGCCGTGACACGGTGGCCTTTAGGGTTAGAGATCACCTGGCGGACTCGCCAAAGGGCAATTTCCCTCATTCTATACTCAGGCCGGTTTCTCGGACGACTTTGAAAGCCCCAATGTTATTCTGAAGGAGCCGTTTTCCGGCCAAGACTGTAAACATGTTTCTATAAAAGAAAGAGACTTAAAGGATTGAGGGGAAAAAAACTAAAACAATTTGTTCTGAACATCTGTTTCTGAACATTTGTGACTGAAAATACCTGCACGTGAGATGATGGAGGTCTTCAACCTGACTGAGGAGTTAACCTTCTCTTCTTAGACATTTAGAGATGCAGTGGTTTGGACAAATCCTGCTTCCCTCAGTGCAGCTGCTTCCTAATGCATCTGCTGCTGGTGACTTAAAGAAATAGTTCCACTGAGGCCGAGAGTAAGAAGAGAAGACTGATATGATGAGGAGACGACTTGTACTTTGAGTTTCTCTGTTTGGTCCATGTCCCATCTGCTAACATGGAGAGGATGGGATTTATGACCTGTACTGCAGCCATCCACCAGGGGGCAATCAAGACGCTTTGGCTTCACCTTTGGGGAGCTGTCATGTCGTCCATCTATATAATGGTGTATATAAAGATGTACAACATGACGGTTCCCCAGAAGTGAAGCAAAATCGTCTTGTTCGCCCCCTGGTGGCTGGCAGATCATTAATCCTGCCTCCTTAATGTTAGTGGATGGGACATGGACCAAACACATCATAGTTAAGCATTTGATGACCTAAAAATACGTCGAATAATACGGTAGCCAAGAGAGCTCAACCCACTGCAAATTAAGAAAACAACTTCATCACTTTTACAACACAACACAATGTTAATAAGGAAATGTTTCCAGGGGACCCAAAAAAGTGATGCACCTGGCTGTAGTTAAGTGTTTGGTGAAGTTCCATCACTTCTAATGAGCAGCAGAATTCAAAAACTTATAAATTCTAATAAAAGGCAAGAAATCTGTTAAATTATTCCTTTAGTGATCATCTCTGCTGGTGCTCATCCCATCCAGGCTAAATCTCAAGGCATCAAAAGTGACCCCTGCTCCGTCAGACACCGACTCATCAGCTTATTGGGGATTAAAGTTGAGGATTTAGTTAAAGGTCAGGATTCATGGGGCTGGAACCCCTCGGTGCAATAAGGAGAGAAGATTGCTGCAGGATTTTGGAGCTACACAGCGTCAGTGATCAGACTGTGGGGAGACACAGGATGAGTTTATCCACAGCTCTGCATTTCTATCCAGGCACTGATCAACACTTGGTTTATAAACACCTTTGGGAGAAAAGCAGCATCACCCATCAGTTCATTTCTCTTCCAGATTCAGTTAACCCAGATTCTTAGAATTTAAAAGTCATGTTTTCCCTGATCTTCCCCGGAGGAGGTTATGTTTTCGTTTGCGTTTGTGTTTTTTTTAGTAAACGGGAATTTGCAAAAACTACAAAACTGATTTCCTTGTAAATTTGTGCAGGACATGACCCGAAGAAGAACCCATCAAATGTTGGTGTCAGTCTGAATCAGAGATCCAAGATTTATTATTGTCTTTCTTTAACATTTCCATTGATTTCTCTCTCCCATCCGCCTTGATGGAAAAAATCTGGATCTAGTGAATGTAAATGTGGTTTCATGCGGGAACTGCTGGACCTTGGCACTTGACTGAGGATCCTTCTATTTTTGATACCTAAAGGAAAAATGTACATCAGAGTGAAAATGTTTCCATTAGTTAAGTCCATTAACGTCATCATACATAAGCTACGTTCAGGTGCGACACCAGTGCGGCTACGTTACAAACTTTGAACACGGTGAACGTGGCAGCTCGCGGTGTTGGCCAACGCAGCAGATGGAGACCTCCATGCACCGAGTTCACATGGGAATCCAAGCAGATGGACACATGAGGTGTAGCACCTGCTTTTGGCTCCGCGGTGTGAATTAGACCTTACAGGGACACACGGCATTCATTAACCCAAAAGGAAGTCGAGTTTTATGAATGTTTTGACCGCTGAGATATCACGTAGCCTTGGATCTGCTCAACAAAGGCCTTATCTGTATTAATTCATCCTGAAAACTGAGATTTGTTTCTCTTCTTCATCTCTTTTGTGGCCAAACCAGAGTTTCTCAACACTTCTAAGTCTCCAGAGGTTGTGAACGCTGCTGCTCCCACAGCAGAAGTTTCTACCCGTCGGGATCTGATAAGGTTGCAATCACGAGCAATCAGAAATAAATGTCTCCAGGTGCCGACAGCTCTTTCCATCAGGGGCGACTGTTTTGTTTTTCTCGCTCACAGATTGTAGCCCCCCCCCCCCCCCTCCCCTGGCACCCCCCCACCGGAGAGCATTACAGTATTTGCATAGATTTGACAGTGTTTCGTAAACATTCGTCTTCTGGATCTCGACTGGAATTAGCCGAATTACCCATCAATCCCTCTTCAAAGCCCAAAGTCCATCACAGGAGCTTGTTGTGTTTTGTGCATTGTGTTGATTATTCAGTGCAGCTCGTCCACAGTTCAACAGATGCACTTTCGGAGAAGAGGAGATTGTTCAGAGTCAAAGCGACGTCCCTTGCTCTGAATGCTTTAATTCTCTTTGAGGATGATGATGTTTGCAGATGGCAGCAGGAGGCGGCGGCTGGCAGCCACAGCATCGGTGACGTGGACGGGAGGAGGCGCAGTCCGTTAAATAACCAAGTGAGACCTCGCACCTGCTGCCTGAGAGGATCTGAAGGTTTCAGTGGAAGTCAAGGAAAGTGATTTAGTCCGGCTGTGAAAACACAGGTGAATTAATTCATTGGTGCATTAATATGTGGGAATATATTAATTTATATGTGCGGGGGTGATTGAGTTGAACCTTTTTTTTATAAGTAGGCCCTATATTGCTATGACCGTATAAGAGCAAGTTGGATAAGAGTCAAATAGACGAAGGAGTTGTTTTTCATTTTGGGAAACTTTCAGACAGAAGGATTTATACAACCACTCGTGCATGTGTAATAAATAAGGAGCGAGTTGATTAGCTTAGCTTAGCATAAAGTCTGGAAACAGGGGGAAATAGGTTACAGGAGCAAGGCGATAGCTGATATTAGCTCTCAGATGTGAAAGTGGCTTCACTCTTCTCATTTAACTCTCAGCCAAACAAGGGAAATATGTGAATTTCCCCAAAATCTTACGTTAATCAGGAATATAAGAATTTCTGGGGTAAACGATTGGACCTTGAGTTGCATTTGGTATTTTCCAAGACAGCAGAAAGTAAAGTAACTTTTGTTTGATTGTGAACAGAATAACACAAAAAATCCACAACCGATTTCCACGAAATTTTGTGGAGGAACATATTTAAATTTAGATTCAGATTTGGACCAGGGGGCGGATCCTGGAGGTAGCGGTTTGAGTGTAGATCAAAGCCTGATTTACACCTTGGCCTGTAACAGTTAAGGGAATAGTTTCTTTAAGATTGATTGTCTGGGGAATATTCACTATTCAATATGTTCAGGAAATATAAAAATACAGGATTGATGAATAATTCCCCAGGGGTTGAATCCCTGACTGCAGAACATAAACCATGAGTTTACCAACAACAACTGCAGAGGACATGTTCATATCAACTCTTCTACTTTGACGTGCAGCAGTTTAAACGTCCACGGGTACACGAGCAGTTTGAGACAATTATCCTTAAAGCCTGCTGATTAGCTTCCCCATCTGTGAGTCCACTGCTGATCTGCCCAAACACAAACGTCCTGCCAAACACAAACAGTGTCTAATAACGACGTGGGCGTTTGCCAGGAGGCCGAGAGCAATCCCGGCTGCTGTTTATTATTTTATTATTGTTATTTTGTATTCTGAAAGCTGGGTCTCGCTTACACGCATTAATTCAGCCAATCACGACCAAACCATGTTCATTAGCAAACAAACAGCCGAGCTCAGTTTTCATTCAGCTTTCAGCTCTCTGATTGAAATGTGCGACTCAGCTCTTCCGTGGGGAGCATCATTAACGTGACACATCATGCTAATGCGTTTTAAACACGTCCCGACTTAAGGGCTAATTAATATTCCCCAGGAGGAAGTGCATATCTCTCCGGTAAGAGCCACTTCATTAACGCCGTTACAGAAACACTTTCTACAGACGTTCAGCGTGAGGCCTGTGGACGAGGCAGCACCAAGCCGTGTGATCGAGAGCTGAACATGAACCTGAACATGAAATGAAAACGTCAAAAGCATGAGGCTCGGTTGGATTTCAGCAGGTTTCTGAATGTGACCACTTTGGGTAATTGTTCAGTGTGACAATAACCTTTAAATAAAAGATATATTACAAATAGAACAAAATATATAAGGCTTGGATTAATGAAACTAACTGTTTCAATGTACAATGTAAACTTCAACAGACAAAATGTCTATAAAAGGTTGATATCGGTAGATTTTGTAAAGCTTCTCAGCTTGTGAACTTAACAGTTGTGTGACGTCAACTATGTAGTTTTTTAAATTCTTCGTAAAAAGAATCGGCCTTGAAACCTGAAATTTGACAGGGTGCAATCCACTTGCATCATGGGAAATGTAGGATCCATGTGTTTGACTCACTCCCAGGAACAACAAAAAGATAAATACTGGTTCCATTTTGACCATTCTATTCTATCAACCGATCTACAATAGCCCAGCTGTACTGTTTTAACACATGTTAAACAATCCGCTGTGATTGAATTCGTCTCCAGAGAGGCCAACCAGACCCCAGCTGACCTCAGCAGACCCCCACCGACAAAGACTTTCATGTCTGCACAAATCCAGCTGTTTCCACCCAGACCTACTTTCACTGTCCTCCTTTTAACACAGCCGTGAAGGCGGATTACCAGAAGGAATTCACCTCAAGGGTCCCTTGAGAATAAAAATCCCCAGAATAAAGCTCAAACAGTAAACATCCTTTTATTTCACAGGAGTCAACAAACCACCTCACAACAGCAGGTAAAGCTTAAACGAGAAAAAAGGATGAGGCTCAAATTCCTCACGTCAGTACTGAACAGCACAAACCACAGAATGTACAAAGGGCCCCACATGGTTGTAAAAGACAGCGCGGAATAAATACACGTCTATTGTTGTTTGTTTGTTTTACATATGTATATGTACACAAGCTTAATGTTTAATATAAACAAATCTGTCGTAGAAATTGCACTTGCCGATGGCTGTGAGGTAAAACACCCAGTGACACTATAGTACAGTCACTGCTGCGGTTTCAGTAACAATCGTTGTTCTCCTCATGAGCCTGAGCGGTGAGATTGAACCTCGTCACGGGAGCTGGGCTTCACTTATCGTTTAGAATATAAGACACCCGCTTCTCCTGAATAAATTAGCCTCCTTAATGTATCACCCATCCGCGGATCCAATAGAATAAGACATAAATAAAACCCCAAAAGAAAAACATCAGGAGCAAAACCACTGGAGCGTCCGTGCGCTTTATGGCAAAGTGCATTCAGCCAGTAGGACGCGTCACATCCATCTATCCGGATCTTTCATGGTCGACGTCATTTTGGAAAAGCGGATCATCTCTGGCACCGTACATCGACGTGGAGACTTTTGCGCATAAGGGATCGGTTGTTGGTCCTCATCTGGGAAAAGGGAACGTGTCCTCCAGATGTTTGTTTTCTTTAAGGTCCAACTTTTACGCATACCTTTCTCCAAAAATACGCAGAAGTTGAGGGAGACAAATCCCTGTAATCCACCTCCGCGAAAAGTTTCCCCGTTTCCCTTCACACCTGCGATTCAGAGTGAGGCAGCTTGCTCGCAGTGGCCCCCAGGCTGCTGTCGCTGTTGTCCAGGCCGGGGCAGTCCGGCCACAGCCCCAGCGCGCCCTGCTCCAGCGTGGACACGAAGCCGCCGGAGTAGCGGGACAGGTCGCAGGAGCTGACGTGCAGCCGGCGGTCCGCTTGCCTCGGGCAGCACAGCAGCCGCTTGAACGCCTTCCTGAAGTCCGGGCTCCGGCAGTAGATGATGGGGTTGAACGCGGAGTTCACGTAGCCCAGCCAGTTCAGGAACACGAACAGGTCCTTATCCACCACCGCCGCGCTGAAGACGCGCACCACGTTGACGATGAAGAAGGGCAGCCAGCACAGGGTGAACGTGCCCATGATGATGCCGAGCGTCTTGAGAGCCTTCTGCTCCCTGAGCGCCAGGATCTTGGACGGCCTCTTCTTGCACTTGGAGGTCAGGCCGGTCAGCGTGTTGTGAAACCTGCCCTCGCACTTGTCGATCTTCTTCAGCTGCTTCTTCGCCTCCCGGTACACGCGCGCGTAAACAAAGAGCATGACCAGGAGAGGAATGTAAAAAGAGATGACGGACGAGGAGATGGCGTAAGCCCTGTTGGTGACGAAGTCGCAGCACTCCGGGTCCTCGTAGCAGGCGGTGTCCACGCTGTCCCGGGACCAGTGCATGAGGATGGGGAGGAAGGACACGAGCGCAGAGATGGCCCACACGATGCACACCATGGCTTTGGCCCGAGCCTTGGTCAGCAGGCTCTGGTAGCGGAAAGGCGAGGTGATGGCCACGTACCTGTCTATGGCGATTACGCACAGGGTCTCAATGCTGGCTGTGACGCAGAGAACGTCCACGGAGATCCAAAACTCGCAGAAGAAGGAGCCGTACATCCACGAGCCGCGCACCTCGAGCGCGGCGCCAAAGGGCACCACCAGCAGCCCCATGATGAGGTCCGCGCTCGCCAGGGAAACGATGAACACGTTGGTGAGCGTCTGCAGCCGCTGCGTCCTGGCGATGGCCACGATCACCAGGATGTTCCCGAACACGATGGAGAGGACGATGAGAGCCATGATCAGGCTCAGCCCCGCCATCCACTGCTCGGACGCGGAGGAGCCCGGTGCGTCCGGCAGCTCGTCCCCGGTTCCATTGTGGAAGTTCAGCGGCGAGGACGCGCCGCCGTCCCCCATGACGGGCTGCTGCGCTGAGTGCGGGACCAGGGCGAGTTCATCCACGCAGCGCGAGGCGGCAGCTCCACTGTGCGCGTTCTCACGAGACGCGCGCTCTTCACACGTCTCGCACAATCTCTCTCTCTCTCATTCTCTCTGTCTCTCTCCCTCTCTCACCCCGAACCGGCCAGGACAACAGTTCGGGCCGTGACGTCACTGCCCCTCACGACCAATCACAGAGCTCAGCGCACTAATTGTTCTAACGGTGAAGTTGAGAATGAAAATAAAAAAACCTCAAAAATATAAATATGTTTCACACAGCCAGGTTTCTTATACTACTACTTCTACTAAAACTTTTATATAAATATATATATTCATCAGTACAGTCTATATACTACATTAATATGTTTACCATATATGATATACTATATTCCTCTGGATATGCTGTCCTAAAATTAAGACCGAATACAATTGCAGTCATGATAATGAATGACAATTGATTGAAAATACCATAAAATATGTAATATCTGAGTTTATATGCATAAATTAATACACAGTGTTTGTATTTTAGTGCCGTTGGGATTTAAAACTAAACAATAAGCAGCTTTCTAGCGGACAGCTGTGTTTTGTTGGATGTTATCTGTGATCAGTCTTTCCCCGTTTTCATCGCTCGCCATCACAAGCAATATTTGTTTTTCCATTTTATATTTTTATCACCGAGGAGACATTCCACAGCCATGTGGTCACGTCCAGATCTCGGCTCCACTGCAGCTACATGGAACTTTCTCCCCCCCAATGAGTTACGGGTTCGACTCTCAGTCAGAGTACAGGTACAGCAGCAGCAGAGCCTTCAGGATGATTTGATATCTACAGGATCACATGAGATCTGCGCCCTTTGTGCTTTGAAGTGGTCAACAGCAGCTTGGATCAACTGAGGAGAGTCGACCGCGTGGGCTGACCGCCTGACGGTTACACACAGTGTAGCTTAAACAAAAACAAGGCTACACAAGAAAGGAAGAGCCACGGGGGAAACAAATAAGACACGCACAAAACAGCGGATACAGACATTTAGTTTCTTTAAAGCTAAATTTAAAGGAAGGTCACGACAAGAAGCCACGAGTTGGATTCTTCCACTTCGGCCTCCATGGGGAGCCACTCATCATTAGAGCAAATGCAGTTTGGTTACTTTCAAACAATGTTTGTGAAAAGGGAAAATTACTTTGTGAAAATCCGGTCGTCTACACTCAGGGAGCCTCTCAAGACAAAGGCTCTGAGGGACGAGGACGGACGTCTTCATGAAGTGACAGCATCTGCAGCGGCCTTGTGAAAAGCCTTCTGCTTGGAAAAGATGGATGATGCTGCGCGACTTGTTTTTTCTGTGTGTTCATCAGCATGACTGTCGGTGAACCTGGCGACCCGGAGCCAGAGGTTGTGCAACGCCCTGACACAAACATAACAGAGCTCATCTCAGGGTGTCGATGGATCCACATACCTCAGTGCCTCGACACACGAGGGGAGGAGCACACGTTTCTTGCTGAAGGCCACGAATTCAAGCAGGGTCAGTGAGAAACGCAGATCTTCAGATGCCAGAAGGTCAGTTGGACACGTCTGCTTTGGCAACACGTTTGGATTAGGAGCCGTTTCCTCCAACAACGGTTAACACCAGAATCCTGTTTCCCAAAAGTTTTTCACATACGTATCGGCAAGATATCTTCAAATTCATTATAGCAGAAGGAAACAATCAGTGCGAAGCTTCCCAGTGAATCTTTACCAAATAATCAATTTAAACCATTGGGTGTGAGAGCATGAAGGAAATCGACCTCCAAGTGTCTCTCTGGAGCAACGATCTGCCTCTTCTCCCTCCATGTTTGGGCAGATCAAGCCCCTCAGTGACCATAAATCTGTGGCCGCTGACATCATGTTTATGCTCCCTACTTTTATTAAAGTCATATGGGAGCTGTGGGACAACTTGTACTCACGGCCCTGTGGTATCTCTAAGATCCTTAGAAATACTCATGGCCATTTTCACATTTAGACGCCACGTAGTTCGGGGTTTTGGTTGGAGCGTGAACAGGTTAGCTGCCATTTTAACCTAATGAGCGTCTCTAATTCAAATCCCTTCACCTTCACTCTGCTGCAGAGGTGGAAGAAATCTCAGAGAAAGACGTGTGAAACATTTGAAAGATAAAACCAAACTGGGAGAGAGCCCATATCACCACCAAGGCTGACTGGCCATTTCATCACCATGTTGCATGTGAATGTATCTAGATCAGACACCAGGATCAAACCACTCACATGAAACAGAGGAAAAATATCTATTCTGATATTAAAGGAATATTTCTTACAGTACAGCAACTGAATAAAGATTACCCCCCCCCCCCCCCCCCCCATAACATGATAATACATAATTTGATTCACAAACTCCAGACCATGAGATGTTAACACTCCCATGACTCTTTTCATTGAGCTGAATTGTTTCTGGAGAAATATATAAAAAACGCCATATCTCACAGTGTGAAAGAAAGAGAGAAAGAGATAAAGAAAGACAAGAGAGAGGAGAGGAAGAAGGAGAAAAAAGAAGAGAAGCGAAAAACAGACAGAAAGCGAGACAGACAGAAACAGGCGAGAGAAAGAAAGATTCGAAAGAAATGAAATAAAGACATAGAGAAAGACAGAAAGAAAGACAGAAAGACAGAGAGAGGAGAGAGAGATAGAAAGAAAATGTTTTGCATGGGCAGGAAAAGGGATTTGGGTGAACTGGCCCTTCAGGATGTTAAATTCTTTTTTAGTCAAGTTATCTCAAAAACTCCTCGGCCTCTCCACCGGGCCAGTGTCTCATTTACAGCATTCAAACCTCTTCACTGTGATTCAACTTTCCACATCTCTCTGCAGCTGTTCCCTCACTTTCCCAAAAATAATCTGAGCAGAGAGCTCTTGTCGGCTGAGCAGCAGCTTTGACTCCTACATCTCGACATGCAACGCCTCCGTGTCCCCGTGAAAAGAGGAGTGAGGTATGTCCAGCTCGACCTCGTCGGGTCAAAGGTCAGAGTTGATTTTCAAGTTCGGTGACATCCTGCTGAGAGAATGGAGGTGAACAGACACGATGCGTTCAGGGGACGTAGGAGAACATTTGACAAAACCTCCCCCCCCTCCCGTTTCTGCATTCCCCAGCACGACCCACAGTCTGGAAATATGGAAATTATATTTTATCTCGGGCGCTGATACGATCTTAATGGAGCCCACTCAGCCAGATTGACGAGCGAATAAATGTTCCTGCAATTAAAAACCGTGTAAGAGCTGATTTTCTCCTTCGGTGAAACTCTTTTAAACTTTTTCCTTTTAAAAAACCAATAACGTCATTCACATGACACTTTCAATAAGATCCCTCTTCTTATGTTTATGCAACTTAAAACTTTTGTATTTTTTAAACAGGGAAATTATCTAGAGAGGTCAACAACAACTAACCAGTGTCATTTTCCTGCACCACCAGTGACCTCTGGGATTACAAACCCCTCAGACTCGTTTTGTGCTGCTGGAAGGAGCCGTGTGCTGGTGGAGGATATTATCGAACCCCTCATGCCCACTTTTTAAATAAGTCTCTTTTTTATAAGGTGTTACATCATCACAAAGGCCGTCACTGGGCAGCCGGAAGAGGAGGCTCCAGTGCAGAGCTCCAGGTGACCCCCTTCCCCCGGCCTTGTAAATCTCGGGCCATGCTCCCTGTTGATGTGGCCGAGACGGCGTGAATGTCAGGGAGCGTGTGTCACACGGGCTTAATGTGTCGTGGAAGATATAAAAGTGGGGAGAAAGAGCAGAGTCATGCTTTGACCTTCTTCTTATTAGTTATGATTTCTAAAAAGTAATTATCATCCATTGCCACATCCATCCGCTCACTTTAATGTCGGAACCTGTTTCCTGCGTTTGAAGGACGGATTCAGAATTCATTCTTGTGATTTGATGGAACTTGAATGACTTTCTCCAGATGCACCGTTAACCCCTTAACATCCACTCCTTACAATCTGAGGGACCTTAATTAAAAAGTTTTAAATGTGTTAGGCCGAGAAAAAATGATTGGAAAAGACCTCGATCTATGAGACAAGTGGCAGATACAATAAACATGGGCGACGTAAAACTCTTATTAGGACACAAACTAAAACTCTGTTCAAGACTATATATTCAAAGGGTTTGTCTTAAAAAAAGGTTTAACTTTTCACCTAATTTCTTAACATGTTTAAAAACCTGGTGTTATGGGAGGAGGACTTTAAAACCAGTGTCCAGCTTCTGCAGAAATTAATTATATAAAATAACTTTTTTACAAATATATAACATTCTTATGACCCATTTTTGACATATTTGTCTTCAGTAGAAACGAATAAGGCTCAGAGTGACAGAGAAATGGAACTGACACATTTAGTGTTTTCATGGAATGTGTTGACCCTAAGAAAAATGTAGGACAGCGACAGCCTCGTCTTTTGTGAGATGTGTTGACCGATAGCTGACGAGCGCAGGAGAACATTGATTCCACGTGTATTTCTGATTTTTCATGTGCTGCTAAACGTCTGCTCCGACTAAATCAGACCGGTTTTTTTTTAATAGTGGCATGAAAACCAACTCATTGCAACACTAATCTGCAAACATGAGGAAAATGTGCTGCTTCTGGTCAAAGGAATGGGACAAATGTCGGCATTTAGTGCACGACGTGAAACAGGAAGTCTGACAGTCGGGGGGGGCAGCTCTCACGTAACCTGACACTGTGGCCAATTCACGGATGAACGGAGCTCATTAGAAAAAGCTTTTGATAAAAAATTGCACATGGCAGAGCTGCAGTCGTTCATTTTTATTAATTTATTAACTGTGGTGATGGCAAGTGACCTGATTTGCAAAAGGAGGCTTACGAGAGGAATGTTCAGGATTGATATGAAACCTCAGCTTCTTCTCATTGCAGTCACACAAGCAGGTCAGGTATCCAAAATGTTTTATTAGTTGCTCTGCAGCTTACAGAGCGGCACTGACTAACGAGGTACCTTCCAAGACAAAAGCATGCGAGTGCAGTGAGGAGAAATCAAGCGAGACTTAGTAAACACCATCAGGGACTTAATGCACACCCGCAGCCGCTCAAGCTCATTACTGTTCATTAGGAAATTCCAGAGGGATCATAGAGCGGCGAAGGAACCCTGGTGAAACTTGAGCAGAAAGAAAGAATAAATAAATGACTTCTTCCCACAACAGAAATATATTGTTATTGCTTCCGATACAGTCAAAGTGTCAGCGCCTCACAGTGCTCATACAGTGACACCTCTTATCCAAGGGACTGGGGCCGAGAGCCAAACCTAATAATTATTATAATAATAAATTTAATAAAAGTAAAGTCAGACAAGCACAATTAAATCACGAGACATGATGACAGCGATGACAATCAAAACACTCCGATGGCCCCGGTCTGACAACAGCTAATAACTTTGAAAACTAATAAAGGGGAAAATGACAAACGACAACTTGCACATTATCATATTGTGTTACACAACAACGACGCACACGGTGTATTACAGCGCGGCATCATTAGAGCATCTCTTCCATATCAAGCTCCCTTTGTATTGGAGAAAATGAACTGTACAGATGCACGGGGAGAGATAGTGATCTCGATAAGACAGTTTTTCAGAGTGCACACAGCGAGCAGAAGTCAGTCGTGTCATCGGAGGTCATCTTCCCTTTATTGGAAACAGGCACTTTATTCATTCGCTTACATAACGGCCATATTTTTAACGGCCTTAATCAAACGGACTCCTCGTGTCATAAATAATCCTTATTAGAGGAATGATCAGTCACAGAGAGAGAGAGAGAGAGACCGGATGCACAGAACAATAAGTCGACTGTTGCCTTTAAGAGACGACAACAACAACTCAAAAACACTCGCTCTCACAAAAGTGTTTACAGGAGCTCGATCGGTGCATGTGAAGGCAAAAGCAACAACATACATATACTGTTCCAAAGAAAACAAGTCAAGATTTGAGTCGATACCCTGGTGCTCGGCATCTTTAATATATTAATGATTCTAAAAAAGTGATTCTCTGAATAGATAACTTCTCATAAAGTTTCATTTCTGGCCTTACTTAAAACTTAATGCTCCTTTTCCTCGGACTGAGATTAAGGTTTCAATATTATACTTCTGCGAGAGAGAGAGAGGCCATAACTCTGCATTAGCATTCAAAAGCAATGGCAGAATGAAAACCTCAGTCTCTGCAATTTTCTTTTTCTAAATTCAAACCGAAGGCGTCTGCTAATTTTGTGTCTTTGAATTTCTCGTCCATCTGCTGGTTCAGGTGAGAATAAGAAGCAGATCAGAGGATTCAGCTGCTACTTTGTTTTTTAACAACTTAAGTAGCTTTAAATCCTCCACATCATTTATCTGGGTATCATCTGAAAGCTCTATCAACACCTGCCAATTAGATAATCTCATTTTCTTATAGAGAGTTTTTTTTTTTATTGAGGTACATAGAGTGTCTTTGAGATGAACTTCTTCATGTATAAAAATATACATTTCTAATAGAGACAGTTTTCTTGCTTCTGTCTTTAACTTAACCAAAAGGAAATTCCCTTTTATAAATATATAGTGTAGTGCTTTTTTTTAAGCCTGCTGTTGTGTTTGCTGTTCAGCCTTCAGTAAAAATGCCCGGGGATAAATCTATTTGCATTCCCATCAATAACCGTCACGCACAGTAAACAACATTACAGCGATGATGCATTACAATCTGGAGAAAGAGCTTCGGAGCAGTCCGAAATGAAATAATGCAGAAAAAAAATCTGGTTTGTACCAAATGCATTTTTTGATAAAAGTCACGGCTCCGCTGCAAACAATCTTTGTTTTAGTTTAAGCTCTGACATTTAGAAAAATAAAGTGGATTCTCCGGCTGCTTGGACCAAATGAGAAGTTTTAGAAGGCATGAGCCAAAGCCACGGTGACCTCTTCCTCTCCGGGACTGGCACTTATCTGCAGAGGCTGAGTGATGGAGGCTGCTTTCATCGTGCAGGCTTGACCTGCCTCCATACAGTAGTACACCCATACGCCCAGAGTGAGGCTTGGCTCGCCGGTGGAGTCCTTAACAACAGCTGGAAGTTTGGTTGAGATGCAGAGGGGCCGGGAGAGATCCGATATGTCACCTGTAACCACCTTGTTGTCAAGCAGCCACTCGTTACCTGTGGATAAACAGGAAACAGAATGATGGAGGTGCAAAATCGGTAGTCTGACCCAAACTGGAACATTTGTTTGGTGACACATTTATTAACGTCTCTCTTGGCCGATGTTCCTGAAAGGAGGTGATTCACAGAAAGCGAGACTGCTCCTTATTCCGGACGCAGCTCTTTCACAAAGTGTCTGCGTCACATCTGTTATTTATTGTTGAGCGGGGCAAGGTGCACCCTGTGTACTAGATTTGCTCAGGCATCACACAGTACCTCTAAATTGAGTCGGCTAAAATATTACCCTCCTCAAATCCACGTAGAAGCAGTGAATCAGATGATGTGAGGCTGAGGACATGAGTTTTCGGGGATATTTTTAGCAACAAATACTCATTGAAAAAAAAAAAATGGGGCACGGACTCTGAAAGATGGGTCAAAGTCAAAAAGAGAAAAACAAGAACATCAACTGTGAGAAAAACCGACGCCGGACAGACGGTGAGATCGTTGCCGGCTGTGATTAATGAGGCTGATGCCCAACGAGAAGTCCCAGGGAAGCCATTTGTGAAAAAGCCAGTGAAAACACTTTAGATCTGGCGTGCGCTTCCAACTTGATCCATTAAAATTCCTGCCTCTGCTGTGATCTGATCAGCATTAAGTCCAGACTGGGTACAGTCGGGCAGCGGGGGATCACGTAACATGGCCCGGTGGCTAATTATGAGAACCAAGGCATGTCGTCTTATCGAAATGTTTCTAAAAATAGCGCGCTGATATGGCGGACTGCCTGCTGCGCCGCTCAGGATGATGGAGACACTCCAGTTCCAAACCTAATGAACGGACCATCAACGGTCACTAACATATCTGAAATCACTTCACACTTGATCCCGGGGTCAGACGGCTGTTGATTACAAATGTTGAGCGATGGACGAAGACCCGGCTCAGGCTGTGGAAGCTACAATCATTATATTAGCCCTGCAAAGCACATCCTCACTGGTGCATTAAAAAAAAAAGCCTCCCTGACTGATCTCTCCATGCCTCAGCTGGGAACTGTAAATCCCCGGTGTGGGTTGTTGCACAGTGAGAATGACATGAAGGTTAAGTATCATTCACTTCCATTATAATTTTGACATATCATGGACCAAAATAAAGCCTTGTAGGAGAGGTTGAGAGGCTCGCATCCAGAATAGAAGAGGGTCATTATAAATGAAGAGAACAAGGCTGAAGTCACAGGGAGAAATCACAGAACAGTTAAATAAAGACCATTTAAAAACAATAATTCATAGGTTTAATTTGTCTTGTCATCTTTTAACCCCTCCTCTGAACATCCACTTTGTGCTTCTTTCTTTTTTCTCTTGTCTCTTGGAGAAAAAAAACACTGGGTGGGCAGTTTTTTGGGGCTTATTCTAAAAACACTAGTTGCTTGTTATGAATATTTTAAAAAAAATGAGTTAATTTTTTTTACACTGACCCACGTGAGTTGATGAATACTTTTTGCTTACAGCCACACAAATAATATCAGTGCTGTATTACAGAGATGGAAAAAGGACAGTTACAGCAATTACAATCCTGCTTTTGTCTACCTTTGTGCAAAATCTATTATAAATCAATGAAAATAATTTATTACAAAAAATGATGTTATGAAAAACCCTATGTTAGAAATTCTCTGGTGAGGTGAATGCCTGCTGCACATCAGAAGATTATCGGCCCTGATTTCAGGTCTGATTTAGGCCAATCTAACGTGCAGCAGGCATTAACCAACGTAAAGAGGTTTTCCATGTGTAGGGTAAATCTGATTATCATATTTACAATGACATTTGTAACAATGAATGAACTTGGCCTCACCCTCGGCCGAGAGGGCCCAGCAGCTGGGGGCCTCCTTGGTGAGTTTGGTTCCTTCTGGGAGGGACAGGCTGAGCGACAGGACGAGGGACTGGCCCACAGACACCGCTACCGGTGGCATTGCTTTCCTGGCGGCGGACTTGGGCAGCGTGGGGGCTTTGGCAGGTCGCGCAGGTGCAGAGTCCGTGTAGTCCATGGATATGGGGAACTGGAGTGGAGAGACATGTGGGTGTTTGTGTTAAAGAGGAGAAAGCGATTGATACCAACCATATCCTTTCTATTTAACCTTTAATCCAAGCTCTTCTAGGACAAAGGCTTTTAGGAAAGATTAACGACACACACACGTTAACAAAATGTTGAGTACACTCAAGGTTGTAACACACAGACACGGCTCTGACCAGTGAGACAGTCTTGGAGGCCAGGTCCAGGATTTTGACTTGGTGGTTGTTGGTATCCGCGACGTATAGAAGCTTCCCGTCCTGGCCAACACAGATTCCTCCGGGTTCGTTGAAGCAGGATTTGTCAAATTCGGGGCCCAGAGCGTCTCCAGCCTCTCCCGTCCCTGCTAATGTGCAACACTGCTTTGTCTTTGGATCCACCACCTTGATCTGAATCACACAGGTAAACAAACACAATTAAGTAAAAGAGTCAAATCCTGTATGTTCGCTCTTTGGTATCAGATCAAAAAGGAGAGTCAGGCTTTGAGCAGCCACTCAACAACTTAAATGTAGCTTTGAACAGCAGCCATGTGACGTGCAACAGTTACCTTGTGGTTGTAGGAGTCGGCCACATAGAGCAGGCTTTGTTCCGGAGCCCAGGCCACACCGAGGGGATGCTGCAGCTTGGCATCCACCCCTTTCCCATCTACATCCCCGAAAGCAAAGAGGTTCTGGTTCAAAAGAAGATAAAAATGGTCAGGAGAGATGGAAAGAAGCGATAGAAACGTACAAATGCCCTAAGTGCAACTTGTGACCCCTTAATTTAGAGTCAACATGGGTGAAAGAACAGAGTCAAATTTTAGAAGCGCCTCCAACCAAATTGAAACCATTTCAGTTTTTGACCGGAAAAAAAGACTTTAACCATCGAAATACAAGCTGAGGCCTGTGATAGAAACAACCAGTGTTTATGAGAATCATACTATAAATGATATGGCAAAATCAATTATCTCAAAGGGATTCTGACTAATTCATACGAGAACAGAGGCACAAGAAACATCCAGAATAACAGCAGACAATAGAACAATAACATTAATGTCAAATCACAGATAATTAAATGAACAGTCTTTAATTCAAACATTGTTCAAGCAAATGTGATCCCAAACAGATGAATTACCATTACAGGCAATCAACAACCAATCTGTTGGAAATTGAAAAGACTTGGAATTAATAGCTTTTCACGCTGCATCACTCTGATCAATAAACAAAACAGTGAGAGACTCCGAGGCCCATCCACTGGCCTAGGCTGAAAATGTGGTGCCAATAAAACCGAAACGTGTCACCTGCTACAAATGAATGTGCTTCTGAGCTGACACCCCTCGTTCTGCACTTTAAACGGCACTATACATGCATCAGCAGGTGCTGGATCTGGCCGGTGCACATTCGCTAACGGTTTTAATCCTATTTAAAAGGTTTAATGTTCCTGTGTCTCAGTTCAAAAGCTGAAACATCGAGAGGCTGTAGATCATAGAGCATGTTACTGGCTCCCTGCCATGTTGAATTAACTGTGTATGACTCCGGTTAATTACTCCCCATTCTTATGGCTGACTACAGGATTTAAAGCTCAAGGGAATTTCCGATAAATCCGCTATAGTGACAGGAAAATTACAGAAGCACTACAACGGAGCGGCTATGGAGACGTGATCCACCACAAACTATTTTTTGAGGTTCTGGTTCAGCGACGAACAAAAGAGGCTTTGTCATCTCCACCAAGAAAGTAATGTTTGGTTTGTCTGTTTGTTATTTAGCAGGATTATACAAAAACAACATGACCTTTTGTGGAGAGGCTTGACCCACGGAAGAACCAACTCAGTCAGGACCCCCCCCCCCCCCCCCCCCCTTAAAGTTGAGAGATGGGGCATTAGCCTTGGTGACGCTATGCACTCTTCAAAAAAACAAAACAATATGTTATGGTTTTTCATGAAATGGTCCTGAAAAAGAGTGATTGTGAGCTTTTCTGTGGCGGATTAAAGTGAAGGCTTTAAATTGTGTGTTTGCTGTTAATGGTTGGAGGCGGAGCCAAGTACACTCAAAGTTATCTTTGAAATTAATGTGCGAGAGGTTGTTTAGTTCTGCTTCGGGAATTGACTTCTAATTTCCTCCACCTTCTGTTCAAGCCTCTGTTCACTGTATCGTCTATTAAATACACTAAAATGGATACAAATAAACTACACTAACTAAGTATGAGTGTATTAGACCTTGAACATGTGTTTAAGATAAAACTGTTCAGTAGCTGGTTTGTTTACAGCTATTACCAACCACGCTAATGTTAGGAAATTAACATAAAAAAGCTATCTAGCAGTAAAAAGAAGTCTTGAATCCATCCACCAAGTTATAAATTAATTCACGTCCACCAACCATCGGGTCTCGCTCTCCCCCGACCAGCAGCTTGACACCTCCATCCTTCAACGCGAGGGTGCGGATGGTGCTGCTTTCACTGTCGGCCACGAACAGGCAGCCCCCGGGCTCCTCCGGGGCCAGAGCCAGGCCTGAAGGCTGAGCAAAGCCCGCCTTGTGGGGGTAGGAGTTGTTTCGGTTCTCCTCGCTGCCGCTGCCGGCCCATCGCACGCACGTTCCCGCCTTCAACACACTGTGAAATCGTAGGTGGTGACAAAGCAATGAAATACATCATCATCATCATTAGACAAGGCTTCATTGACAGTGTCAAATATCTGTATTTCTCTTGGTTTAAAGGTTTCCTGTTGCCAAGTGGCCATAATGATCTCACCTTCCTTTGGGCAGATTTCCATCTGCTAGAAACAGAGCCCAGATCTGGTGGGTCCCTGCCATGGCAATCCACAGCACGTTATCTTCCACACCACCTACGCATGCAAATCAGATGCACATACATCGACACACACAAAACAAAAACACACAGTTTAGAAAGAAGAAACGTTCATGCTTTTGGCTGTTTACCAGAAAACCTCAATCATCAAGATGTTACTCATATCTGTTCTAAAGCTAAAAATGTCCTTTCAGGTGTCGACCTTTCTTCCTTCTCAACTTTTTACTCATTCCCAGGAAATCTGAATTTTTATTTGGGATTGTTTGCCATCAGAAATGAGTGAGAGATGCAGCTCAACAGGTTTGAATGACAGCACCCTGTGTGACAAAGGAGCTGCCATCATGACGGACACACAACCCTGACAGACAGAAGCACGGAATCTCAGTTCTATTTTTAATGCAGTTCAGAGCTCAGCTCACATCTGGTGGACTGTCAGGAGCATTTCACATCTGCGGCCCCTGACTCCATGACAGCCATCACTGACTCTTTATAGTTCAAAAGGTGCAGCGGCCTCTATTATACTATTTTTATTCACGGTGAATAAGTGTGGAATATGCAATGAGTGATTGGACGTTCTCTCAACAGGGACAATGTGAGCAGAGTTTAAAGGTCGGACATCACGTCCTCACACCATGTTATGTTTCAAAGCAGCACCCATCAGCCTGTGCAGAAAACCGGACTGATTTCCTCTTTCTTCCAGGCAACAGTCAAACACCATGCTAAACCAAAATAAAACATATTGATCACACCTTTCAATCACCATACGTCGGAGATGTGAACACCAACTGATGATGAGCACAGGTCCGCCCAAAGGCAAGATAAACAACGTGCCCATCCTCCAATGTAAAGCAAACATAGTCACATGGAAGGTCGGGGACGGGGGCCACAGCTGCCAACACATCCGACTTGAAAAACACTTAATACACCTAATAATAAACAAAGTTGACCTCATGCAAGAATGCTGGAAGAAAAACAGATTCAACTAGAAACCTCTGCCGAGGCCAAACACTCATAGACATAAATCCCATAAATATGTCGGTTGTTTTTAATAAGATTTATTAATTATTCCCTGGGAAGTATGCAATTCAGGGTATTTTAATAGTTAAGTCATTAATTTGGAACACGCTCAATCTGTATTTTGAATAATAACTCAATAAAGTTGATATAGTGATCAATGTTAATGAATTAATCCAAACATTGAAATAATAACCTTTAAATTTCTTAACAACCATATATAAAGCTAAATCGTCACACGGTTACACGAATGGATAATTTTTACCTTCGCTCTGAAAGCTCGCAGAAAGAAGAACACTAGCATTTAAAGAATCTGACAGATTCTAAAGTTACAGTTTAAAACCACTCTACTTTGATTAACACTAAAGATTATATTAATAATAAATGGAGCTCTGAATATTCTGGCAAATATAATAAAAGTGAGGCACTGGAGGAGGATTGAGCTTTTGATTTAGCAGAGAAGAGTCTTAGTGAGAATATAAAAAGACCTTGTGAGAATATGAGAGGAATTTGTTAAAGAGGCTTATTGTCTCCCATCATTTATGAGGCCCCACAGATTAATCAGTATCTTCCAATAACTTAATTAGCCCATTCAATTGTCTATCAGCCTCTGTGCATCTCTAAACATGAAGAGTGAATTGTGAAGCACTATCCATTCTATGCACAATCAGCCTCAGTAAATGAGAACTGAAGGACTTAGTTGAGAAATTGTAAACAACAAGTAATTAACATCTTAACCACTAATGAATTGCTGCTAAATAAAATAATATTAATATAATGTGTACATGAGTGTAATTTTGTTTTATTCAACAAAATATTGAACGTCTAGTATCGCTTTATGTTTTATTCTCCCTCGTGTGTGTTATCGGCAACAATATCCCAGTCTCCTCAAAGGGGCGTGAAATGTAGTCACTTCCACTGTCACCTCAATCTGCCTGAACTCTGACCTACAAGACGGAGCGACACCAGACAATGGCCAGTCGGTCTGAGAGAGGGGCGGGGCTGATGTCCATCTCTGGAGTTATTGATTGTAGTGCAGAGACAATACGAACAGCAGCATCGAGGGGAGTTGTGTGACAGACGGTGAAAGCAAGGGCAGGAACGGAGATGATACAACGTTGTGAATGTCACCCTTCGGGTTCCGGTCTGCGGTCAGGGAACTCACCGGCAGTGCCGAGAATCACATCCCAAGGAGAGCTGATTGGCTGCTGGGGTCCGGCAGCTCCGCCCTCTTTGTCTGTGCCTTGAACTCCTGTGCCAGCGAGCGTGCTGACTCTTCCCTCCAGCAGGTCAATCTAACACAAAGACACAAACAGTCATAAATTCAGGGAGAAATATTAATAAGAGTTATTTTAGGAAACAGTGGTGGTCACTACCTTTCGGATAAGATGGTTTTCTGTGTCGGCCACGTACACCGTCTCCCCCCTAATGGCCACACCCTGAGGGGAGTTAAAGGAAGCCTCAGACAGGTCGCCATCTTGTCTCCCACTTTCTGGCCCTGTGACAGACGTGATGACATCATGCAGATTAGGGAACATTTTCACAGACTTTGTGAATCAAAGCTCTTTTTCCAGTTAGTTTCGAAATCTTGGACACTGTGCATTCTCCAGTGATAAATCGTCTGACAGTGTTTGTTGCATCTTTTAGATTCTGAGCTGTCACATGAGCCTTGCAGGTACATCTCAGCATCTTCAGACTCAACATGGTTTTCTGCCTTTAACACTTGCTTCAAACCGTGGTGGTGCCCACTTACTGAATCAAGTCTTCAATATCAAAAGTTAAGAAACAACAGTTTATAAGATTTGACAGGGGATCTAGAGTTAGTACATATGATTCAATTAATTAGTCATTAAATGAAAAATGTAACTAACACTTTATAAAACAACATTGATGGGATCTTTTTCAGGTAGAGTGAAACATTTTAAACCTCAGCTCATGGACACAAAGAACGTTTTAAAATGTTTCCTTAAACTGCAGCTTCAGCTTTGCTTTATTCTTTATGCCAACATAAATATTATGCTGTGCAGAGCAAAGTGGTCAACCCACAAAAATTAGACAGATCCATGTTTTTTTTCCCCCTCATCTTGTCCACAATCAGAGCCAGTTCCCAGCGTGTACACGTCCCTGCTGATGCCAACCTCTCTGTTGGTCTGGGAACAGCACAGGAAACCATGTGGCTCCTCTGAGGGTTGTGGAGGCATGAGAGTAATCTAAAAATAAATATTGCTTAAAATTGGTTGAATAATACAGATTCTAATTATTAAAAAGCAAGAAAAACAACATGTCCCTTTTTTCCCCCAGAATCCCATAGTGTGGATTATTATATAAGGATTTATTTCAACCTAGAGAGACATCCCACTTCTTACCTCCTATGACATGCGACAGCTGTCCGGTAGAGGACACCACCAGAATCCGGTGATGCCCAGTGTCAGCTATGGCCAGTCGTTTCTTGCTGTTGTCTACAGCCACCTTTCCAGGAAAAGACAGGATGCTGGGTGGCAGGGAGTCTCTGTACAGCTTGATTCCCACTTTGTGGGTCTTCAGCAGGCCCTCCTCCCTGTAGTAACGGAGGGCGCAGTCGGTGAAGAGCATCAGCCTGTCCCGGTGGCCTTCGCCCACCAGGGAGAAAAGCAGGTTGCCATGTGGTCCGATCAGGACCAGCGTGGGCCAGCAGGACACCTCAAGCTCATGCCAGAGGCTCGCCTCGCCGTCGTTTACCACCGGGTGGCAGATGTCATAGCGGAGGACGGCGCTGCGAACATTGTCAAAGACCTAAAACAGGGTTGGAGAAGAACAAACCAAAATCTGTTAATATATTAATTATTATCTATCAATTATTAATGTTATAATAATAAAAATCAAGTTTCTAGATGATTAAATCCATAAAGGTATGGTTATTTTGACACAGACACATCAAGGGGTAGTTTGCCATTATGAAAACGCAGAAAGACAGCGCATCCAGAAAAGCCATCCCTTTGGTAAAAAGATGAATGGAAACCAATTACCTTTTCATTTGGGAATTTGGCAGAGTGTACACCAACAATAACCAATCCATCTGAGTGAGACATGAAAAGAGATGGCCAATGAAAACATAAAAAAGAGCTTCATATAACCAAACAGCAAGTGGATCAACTTAATGTCATTTTTGAATATTCAGGACATTTTCAGGCCTTTTGAGCTTCATTTCCACAAATGGGTTTGATACTTAAATGAGAGCAGCAGCACTAAAAACAATAGAAATTTCAAAGTAAAATGACTCGTTTGACTGATTATTCTATAATTCTATAAAGGGTCTGACACAATTAGATCATTAATCCTGAGGCAGCTGTGTAAGCAGCAGGTGGAGCTAGAGCAAAAACATTATAAACAATTTTATGGAACGTTAGATATACTCAGAGAGCTTGATACACTTTGATGTGTGATGAGATACTGGATCATTAAAGCATTTGAGAAAACTATTTTAACTACTCAGACATTTGAAAACACTAAATTGCATTTTCAGAAGCGGACACCACTGGTTTAGTCTTTAACTTTTTATAACAGCTCCTTATCTATTGTTTGAAATCTTCATATGAAAAAAAAAAATCTGACCTAAATCTCACAAATGACTGTAATGGAGCATAAAATACTATAATTATCTCTGAAATGTATCATGGTAGAAGTGTGAAGTAGCATAAGTGGAAGAGGAAATACTTGAGATAGACAGTATGTGTGACATTGTGTAGTGAAAACTGTCCAGCCTGCAGAAGAGGAGATCTTATGCGCTGCCTGGATGAACTGGATGATCTTCTTCTACCAAGGAACAAAATAGGCTTATTTATTTTACTAATAATAACAAGCAACTCGGGGCAAAATATTGAAATCTACATCGGATAAACTCAGCGTCCCAGCAGCATGTGTTACAGTGCAGCTGACGCCCCTGGCCCTGGCACACACACACACACACACGAGAGATTGGGTAAAACAAAGTCGTCCTTAGTTAAATTGTTGATTACCCCCCAGGTCTCAGCGAGGTTCTTAGAAACAATTAAGAGGCTCGAGGCTGTGAAAGATCAACATTTCTCAGTAATCACCAAAGTCTATTACACTATTCTTGTCAAGACAATATGAGCAATTGGTTATAATATCACTTTTGAGAAGGCCAGCGGATGTTCAGTTGTTATGCATCTCAAAAGGCCTAAACAACTGGAGAATGTTAATTTATGGACCCAGTTTGAACGGACCCTTTTGTGGTGCTAAAATTGGCAGAAGTGGCCGCACTTAGCAGATAAGGGTGTTTCCTGTCTGCTTCCCCAAACAGTGTCAGACATTGTTTAAACGCAGTCACATTTGTACACATGTCATTCCCCAGTTGAAAAACTTGACAATACTGAATACAATAAAATAAACAGTGGAGTCACATAAATGTCAAAGCTCCACTGTCAATCTGAGCATGTGTTATTCACTCGGAAAGAAAACGTGACAGCTGATGAGATCTAGAAGATCTATAGAATATATAAATGTTAACCTATTAGAATACAGATTATTGATTGAAGGTCAGGACACACTACTTTTAAATAGGTTTTATAATACATTAGATTTACAAAATAGCATTCTTTCTGAAAATTATCACAACGACTGAAAAGAGTTAATTTACTATTAAATATCTAATTTGCTCCTATTCGTCCAACTTTTCAATGCACTGGCAGTTTGTAAAATTCTGCATAATTTTAGCATCAAGGGGACAGAAGAGTAGGTGATGAGAGCTGAACAGAATAATATGCTAATACACGGAGTTGAGGCACATACTTCAAATGAAAATCTAATGAGAAAATTAGGGAAACTCTCAAAATATAAATTGCATGATTTAATTTTTGATAACATGGTTAATTAACATTTCATAATACCTTTTTTGGAACAGAACCTCACGTTCCATTTCAAATCTGATAAGAATATGAAAAACTAGAATGGCACTCAGTAGAGCGCTTACTTCCGCTAACAACATTTAATGGGTTACTTCTTGACCACGTTTCGTGAAAATCTGTGTGGTAGTTTTACGTAATCCTGCAGACAACTAACCACACAACCAACCAAGGGCCAAGCGCAAAAACACAACCTCCTTGGCAAAGTTAACAAATGTCCTCAGTCCATCATAAATGGAGCCTACTGGACATTTCCTGGACAGAAGTAAACACACTCAGTCCAGAACATTCAAACCCAAAACAGCCTGCAGTAGATTTCGTCACTCATGGCCTGTGCCAGGCAGTTACAGTACCAGCACAGATTGTAGTGACGATGGGTGGGTGGCGGAGTGGACTGTGGGAGTGACTGGACAGGGCGGCTCCCACACCTCATTGACCAGAGCAGAATACAGAATGTACCCACAGCAGTGCCAAAGATAAGGCAAGAACGATAACATGTGTGTGCATGTGTGTGTGTGTGTGTCTGTGTGTTCTGAATCCGACCTGGCTCAAAACCGAATCTCAAGCTGCACAGCTTCCTCTGATGATCCCCTGAAGGACCAGAGTCAGTCGGATGTGATTATACTTCACATGGATTGGCAATACAAAGCGTGTAATTATGGGACCCGTACTCATTGACACTGCAGCTTGGAAATATTTTTAGTCGCGGTCTCCTCACAGCCGAGATAAGGGCCTCATGCCCCTAGAACATGAGGACAAGCTGATGTACTACATTTTTTTCTGCCCCAGTGAACTGCCCCATGACACAGTATGACGCATGAGGCACCAATGGATTTGTGTTTCCCTTCAGTGAAGCCTGCCAGGCTTCTGCCTCCTGCAAAATAAAATAAAATAAATAGTACCTGAATTGACATTAAGGAATATATTAAATGTTGCTGTTGGCAGGCCAGTCCTGCTTTTTAAGAGACATCCTTTCACATTTAATAATCCGGCAGGATAAGATTAAAAGTGAATTTTAAAGAACAAATAAACTTTTTAGCTTCCACCCCATTCAATGTGCAGGGCAAAACAATAGGGTGCCATAGTTTAATAGAGTCTGACAGCTTTATTATGGAGTTGCTGAATGTGTTGTAACTTCATTTCAGTCTTCCACAGTCATTTGGAGATGAAATGACGCAAGCATGTTCAAAAGGTTAACAACTAAAAAGATATACATAAGCTACCCCAGCTTTCCAACATGCTTTGCAACAGCAGAATTTATATACATATCATAGATGAAGTATTTAAAGCTATAAAGAATATTTTGGCCGCTATGGATCACTCAACCCATACAATGAAAAGACCTAGTTTGATGAGGTCATGAAGCAGCATGGAATCATGGGGGTTGTTGTCTTCTCCACCATTTCTTGACCCATAATCTTATCGTGTTGCTTGGTTTCCCTGGGATTCTGTGCTTTGAGCTTCGTCAACAGAATGTGCAGCAAAAGGCAAAGAATCCTTGATCCATTACAAGTGAGGAATACAAACAGTGGAAGGAAACAACGGCTAACTGGTTAACAGGGTGTTTTTCCTCCGTCACGTTGTTTGCCTCAAGCACAACCACAAGTTAAGCAGATAAAACGCAATTAAAAGGCAACCCAAAGGAAATGTCCGTGTTACCTCGAATAAAACTGGGGATTTCTCTGGGTTTAAACATTTTTACAAACATTTGGATTAAGTAAGTAGACAAGTCAAATTATATTACAAAGATCCAGTTGTTTAGACGTTATAATGGAGAAATGTTACACATTATATCTGTTACTCAAGATTTGGATTATATTATTAAGTTTATAACAATATAAAATAGTTGTATTCTTCACACTGTAGGTGGTTTCTTATGTGTAAATTCAGTAACATATATGAAAAGTTGACACATACACTGATAAACTCGTAAAGTCCATACCTTCTACAGAATATTTCTTCTCGAGCCGGTGCAGATCAGGTAGGATGTGCATGCAGTTGATGCAGCAGTAGGTGAAGAAGTCCAGCAGCACCACTTTGCCAGCCAGATCCCCGGTCAAAGACAGAGGCCCCTCTGTGTTCAGCCATTCCAAGCCTGGAGCAGATCACAGAGTGGAAAAGGATGCCGTTATCTTACTAATTACATTTTGTCACAGTGTCGGCATATGCTTTACAGTGCCCATTGCGGCCGTCCTCGGAGGGTAACGCTTGCGGTCGCAAGATTCTTAAGGGTTATATCTGTCTCAGGCCTGACAAAGAGTTCATGTCATGAGAGAAAAAAACTTGGACTACAGCAATAACTTGGAAAATATTCACAGCTAATGCAGCTATGAAATATCTCAAAATAACTGAATTGGAGATTGTGTTTGAAAGGGTTTTTTCCCCCACTCATACCTCACACTGCACTGAAACTTGGGTCTGATGATTCGTCATGCTTGATAAACACACTTACTTTCATATTTTTTACAGCTGTTGGGAGCCAACATAAGAGAGAAGAGGAGAAGAGAGGGGGAGTGAATGAGAGGGAGGCGAGAGAAGTGTCATTGTGTTTTAGGAGGCTGGTGTGAGGCCATGCAAAAGAAGACAAGGGAGGCAAAGAGACAGGAGCAAAGAAGAGGAGCTGAAAGCAACTGGGTTGACAGGAGGAGCCAGGAAAAAAGAATTGTAAATGAGAGGTAGGAGAAAGACAAGAGCAGTGGTGCAGAAACGTGACCATCACGGCAATTCAATTAAAACCTTGCAAACGAGTTAATCTCCCATATCTGCTACTTAGATCATGTTGAATGAAGAAATCACATTATCAAATTATGTGCAACTACTTTGGTGAAGAAAAAGAGAAAAGGAAAGTGCACATGATCACACAACCCCTTTCTCATTTGTGTGATCTACAACTAGGCTAATGGTTGTGAGGGAGAAATGATGACACTGAAGAAAATGGACGTCTTGTATAAATTTACAGGCAGAATCCTGAAATGATTTTCTTGCAGAGGGGAATTTGGAATTCCACATAATCAAAGTAAGCAACACCTTTTTGCTGCTGTGCCCCTTCTTGCTTGTTTAACCTCAAGGAAAACCCTAGAATTAGTCTCCCTTAATTCTGCTAGGTGTATTTATAAAAAAAAAAAAGAAACATACATTTTAAACCTATAGATGCCGTGCAGTGTTAAAAACACCAAATCCCTGTTTGTTGTACTACGATACAGCGCCACCTACTGGTGTGATGCGATGCTGCTGCTGATTCTACATCTTCTGAAAGTTGACAGACAGACAGTTGGGGTCACAATGAACAAGAGTGAGGTGAAATATATGTGTCACCTCGCACAGTATTAAACATATATATATAAATTGAAGAAGTTATGAGTGACATGATAGTAAAGTAGCCTCTTCCGGTTTAATGACCGCTGTTTGTAAATGTCAGCGGTCAAAAGTTTGGACAGCACTTCTTTGAATGTCTGACGCTGTTATATTGTATTAGCTTTGATGTTTAATGTGCATTCTCAACCAAATATAGAAAAGTAAAAACAGTTCCCTCCAAAGAATGCAGTAAAGTAAAGTAGCGTGACTTTTAAATACTTGAGTACCTCACAGATTAAGAGATAATTGACCAATTAAGCTTCGCGTGTGTGTGACCCCGTGATGGCGAGACAGATAGGGATGTTTTAGTTTTTTTTGTATTAATATGCAAAAGATACTTCATGGTTCTTCGCCAGCAAACCCGGAAAACCAACCCCGGGTCCTGTCATGACATGTAGCGGCGGACAACTCCCCTCAGACGGACAGAAAAACAGTGCTAAGCTAAGAGAGCTAAAAGCTTAAAAACTGTGCTCTAACCCGTTTGGAAATCCGGTATCTTCAGGTCCTGTCTCGCGTCTAAGTTCCTCAAATACTTTAGCACAAGCTCCTCTTTCTCCTGCGGCGTTTGGGCCTCCTCTAAGCTGATATCCAGCTCATTCTGGGAGGTAAATAAAGCTGAGAGGCTGCACCGGGACGCCATGTTTGCGACAACAAGAAGCCGGTTAGGTAAATGCACTACGCAGATTCGTACCGCTCATATAGCCGACACTATAAAGTTATTTGAGACTTTTAAATTCTTTCCTGTAGACATTATTCAAGTAATTGAATGTCTGAGAATATTGAAGTATTTAAATTGAAGTAAAACATCATGTACGTTTTTTATAGATGTGTGGAAAGTGCTGCTGTGTTTCTTCACTTGTCTTTACCAGATTCATAGCTGCACAGTGGCGGCAGACAGCTGCGAGCTCACATGATCTTTTAGTAGCAACTCGCAGATTTAGCTGAAATTAGCCTTTTTAATTCTACGTTTTTAGTATGAAAATGTGTTTAAGACACAATACGTCTCCTCACAATGTCAAGCGACACATCGCGTGTTGCTGATCTACTGTAGCTTCGGTTGTTTTCGGTAACTCGCGGGATGTTATCGAGCGTACCGGGGGCTTTGAGGAGGTCGCCGGACAACAACATCAGGGAAGTTGGGCTCTTTCTCTCCACATGTCACAAAGGGACGAGAGTGAAAATGACATCTGGGAGTACAAGCCTCTCCAGAAGAAGAAGAAGACAGAGACATCACAGTCTCCAGCTGCCACCACAAGAAGGTGCACCTCCAGGAA
This sequence comes from Pleuronectes platessa, assembly GCF_947347685.1. Classification (NCBI taxonomy): domain Eukaryota; kingdom Metazoa; phylum Chordata; class Actinopteri; order Pleuronectiformes; family Pleuronectidae; genus Pleuronectes; species Pleuronectes platessa. The sequence goes on from NC_070646.1 coordinate 5,471,598, forward strand.
AACCTCCAGGAGAGCGAGCACTGCCCCCCCGGTCAGGACACCTCAGAGGGCTGAGACAGTCCAGACTGATGGACGTGCAGGATCTAGCACATGTGTTAATGTTAACAATGTAGAGACTCTCCCTGTGGCCTCGGTGTTGTCTCCTGGTGAGACAGGTCAGACGGACAGGGCTGCTGAGGGACAGTCTTCTGGACACTTCTGCCCCATGTGTCAGATGCCCTTTTCTGTCCTGGTGGTGCAGAGTCAAAGATGGCATATGGCCGAGTGCCTCGACTGCCCCCGGGACAAATGCAAAGGTACACACACACCCATGCTTCTTCAGATGAAAGGCTGAGATCCTCCCCATCATCTATATGTATTCATAGATATATGGTCTTTATTAAAAACACACCTCCTGCAGTCAGGTGCACACAAGTATCCAATTAGATATTCATGTCACATGTAAGTCCTGCTTTCCATAACAAATCAAACTAGACTTGTTATGGACTTAACAAGTCCACCATTTAAATTCACCAGATGCATGTTTTTATTGTCAGTGCTCTGACCAATTAATTATTCTGGGAGAGATCAATAAAAACTTAAAGAACTTCCGATCCCACATTGTTAAAGAAAGTGATAAAACAATTCCTTGATTCCCTCCCTTGTTCAGATCCTCACCCCAATTAAATGGATTCTTCCATTACGCATTACCCAAATAGTGGGTGTACATTGTTAATATATGTTTGCATCTTTGAATCTAGTGTCTATTGTATTTTTTAACATTTATTTTTTATTACTACCTCTCCAAGGACTGCAAACAATATCAGACTACTGTTTTATAGAACAAAGTTTCTTGATATGTCTTGTCAAATTGCCTTTTCTGATTTGGATTTAAGGTGATTTTAAAGTTTCTAAATGTTTTATCTCTTCTTACAGAATGTCCAGATGGTCTCTGGTGCTCCTCCACCATCCCAAACCATTACAAGAATTTTAACCACACGCTTCTGGCCCATAGTCGAGCAAATAGCGACTCATCCCTTCTCAGTCTGTCCCAGCAAGCAGAGACCAGCGGGGAGACCAGCCTCAGCCATCTCCCTCGGCTGATGAATAATGATGTGGGTGCCTCGGATTTTGAGATGTCACAGGACAGTGCTGTCGGTGTTTCTGCCTCATCCCCTCACAGTATTAACACCAGAACACCTCTGTCTAAACGCACAAATGGACTTCTGTTTCTGCGCTCCCCTGGCCCGGAGGACTTAAAGAAAAAGAAAGGCTGGTCGTCCGCGACTAAAAGCCACAAATCCATCAGTGCTTCCCAAGAAAGTAAAACAGGGATATCGTCCACTCCAGTGAAGGAAGACAGTGAAGGACAAGCTTGTGAAGTTTTACCAAACAGTGAGCCACCTTCTGAAGACAATGATGCCATTTCCTACTCACCCCTGTCAGAGTTCCCTCCAGAGACAAAAATCAATAACAGTGAGTGTAGAAAAAGCCTTTTCAAAAGTGAAGCATTTGAAAACGATGATGAAGACTCGCTGACGCTGTTTAGTGACAGCTTTTCAAGTGAAGATGAGCTCCTGACTCAGTTTATAGGCAGCATGGAAACCAACAATGTGGCAGAGGACAGCCTGTCGTCCTCAAACATCCAGCTGGAGTCAGTTACCTCATTAGCTGATTCCACTGGGAAGGAGGAAGCTCGTGGTAAAGTGGCCAATGCCACCAGTCGGTGTACGAGTGTTCAGTCTCCACAGAGTGTTGTTCTAGAGCGCCTGAGAGAAACGCTTCTAACCTCAGACAGTCAGAATATCAAAGATTCAAAAGAGCGCATTCAGCCAGAGCAGGCCAGAGCAAACTCTCAAAAAGAACTTCCATCTGAAACCTCCACTGTCCAAAGATCTAAAACCATGCCAGTGCAGAGGGGCCAGAGCCAAGCTGGGCAGGCCTCCGCGCTCAAGCAGACGGACATTGGAGTGTTTTTTGGCCTCAAACCGCTCAAGAAGAAGGAGAAGGAGGTCGCAAGTGGACCAAGCCAGCTCAGCATCGCCTCGAATCCAGAACTCAGTGACAACTGGGGACAGAGACAACAAAGGAGAACGTGGCAGAAGAAAAGTAAGGCTGACCCAACCGCTGCCGCCTCACAGGGGACAGCGACTGTAGAGAGCAGTGGAGCAGCGAGTACTCAGGGAGCCAGGAGAGGTTGGAGGGGAGGCTGGGGAAGAAAGAACAGAACTAATGCTGATGGAGAAATAGAATATCCACGCTGTCCTTTCTACAAGAAGATTCCAGGTCAGTGATTATGGAATTCATCTGAAGGTGAGCATTTTTTTTTTAAGTCTTTGTTAAATACTAAAGTAGTTTTTATGTTTTCTTCAGGCACAAAGTTTGTCATAGACGCCTTTCAGTACGGGCAGATCGAGGGCATCACTGCCTACTTCCTAACACATTTCCACTCAGACCACTACGGAGGGTTGACCAAGAAATCAACAGTTCCAATCTACTGTAACAGAGTAAGTATAAATGACTTCTAATGTTATATCATTACGGTCGGTTTCTTTAGCGTATCACCTATTTTATCAATTTAACACTTTGTCCTTTACAGTCTTTTTTTAGTTTTTGTGCAGAATACTTTATGAATGGTGGTTTTCATAAAGTACATATTCACTCCTTTGAATTGCAACGAACCTTTTGTTGTTTCCTTCACAAATCCTATTTATTTGCACCTCATTAAAAAAGCTTCCCTGTCTGCTCTTTTCCACTGAGTCCTCGAACTTTAGTCTTTATCCATTTGTTATCTCACCGCTCTGCGTTTACTGAGAGTAATGACAATTTCACTGGCAGCCGGCAGCTATGAATACCAATTTGCCGGTGGCTGTGTCCATATTGGAGGTGAATGAAATTTGAAGACCTTTTTAATGGGGGTTTTTACACGTATTGTCCGGCAAATTTAGATTTTTCCAGGTCTCATTATTGCTCTTGGTGACTTTGAAAATGCAGCAGCAAAATTAAGGTTTATGAATTAAGCAGTAAAGTGAATTGAAGTAGTCTGCAATAATATTTGTACTCTATAGCCATGTTTAAATAAGAGCTGCATCCTCTGTTCAGATTACAGGGAACCTGGTGAAAAGCAAACTGAGGGTGGCAGAGCAGTACGTCCACATTCTCCCTATGAACACCCAGGTGACTGTGGATGGGGTCAAGGTCATCCTCCTGGAAGCCAACCAGTGAGTAGTCCAGCAGAGAAATTAAAACCCCCAGAATAAAGCCTTAAATCTTCCTAAATTAACATGTATTTTTCATCATCTTAATTCCCCTCCCGTCTGTGTGTGTCTGTGTCTGTCAGTTGTCCAGGATCGGCCATGCTGCTGTTCTTCCTGCCTGATGGCCAGAAGGTCCTCCACACTGGAGACTTCAGAGCTGATCCCTCGATGGAAACCTACCCAGAGTTACTCAGCTGCAGAGTGCAGACGCTCTACCTGGACACCACGTAAGTGCCTCTCTCACACACAGTGAATATAAGAGTAGCAACAGCAGGGTTGTTGTGGTACTGCACTGCTCTCAGCCTTTATGTTCAATTAGTTTGTCTAATACTCAAACCTACAAGAACACACACTCCTCAGTCCCTTGTTCAGATTTTCCTCCAATGTGGATAAACTGACAACAAGTCAAAGTGACTCACAAGCCCCGGAGGACACTCAGATTTTCAGCGTCAGCTCTCTTCTCCCTGCAGCTACTGCAGCCCTGAGTACACCTTCCCCAGACAGCAAGAGGTCATCAACTTTGCAGTCAACACAGCGTTTGAACTGGTGACGCTCAGCCCACGTACACTTGTGGTGTGCGGATCCTACTCGGTGGGGAAAGAGAAGGTCTTTTTGGGTAAGTGTTTGGAGTTTATGCAAATACTCATCATTTGTCCTAACTGAGCGTTCTAAGTGCTTGTCACGCACTGGGAGATGCCTGCAGGCTTGGCATGATGTATGAACTACAGAGCATTGCAGGCTTTGTCTTGGCTGACGATAGTTTATAGAAAGTAACCCGGGAATGGGATCAGTGAGGAATGTTATTGCTTTAAGTTGAAATGCTTGCATATTGTATATGTAACCAAGTCAGGATATTGATAGAGATTAATTCTCATCAGCTGGATCAGCACATTTAAGTTTTATTAAGTGTTTTATTTAAGAGGTTGATACAATAAAGAGAAGCAGTATATTTTCCTCCAAACACGGGACATGACGTCTTCAAATCGTGTTGCAAAAAATACAGCAGCTTAAATTTCAGTTCTATGTTCTTATAGAATCAAACAACCTATTGATAAATATTTAAAATGGCTAATTAAATATCAGTCATATGTTGTTCTGTTCTCTTTTCTATACATTTTATAAATCATGGAGGCTCAGGGGCTTCATTTTGACTGCATGTTCTGTGTGGATCGTCATCAAAATGATCTTATGATAATTTCACTGGTCAAAGCAGTTATGCAACATATTCCCCCAGGGGAGTTGCTATATTTTTTGCATAATTCATGGTCAGTCTGAAAATTAGGCAGAGTGATAAGAGACATTTCTGATGGCTAATTGTATGACTGAGAGATAATTTATTGATATATTCTTGGAATGGTGATATAACTGTGTGAGTTATTACCAGGACTGCAAACTGATGGACACACAGTAAATGTGTTTCTGAACCCAATCATAGCGTGAGTGGATTTTCCCCCCGTAGCCTTAAATCACTACCTGACCTCCTTCCTCCACTGAAAGGTCGTCAGTTTGGAGAATTCGTGGATTAGTGTGTTTTCGGAAGAAAAAGTGTTGCTCTCGCTCTTTTGTCCTCGTTTTTCTGAGGGGAAACCGACGGAGTGACACACGTGAATAATGGTCTGATCCACTTTTCAGTGAAGAGTGAAGTTCTCAAACTACTGTCGTCCTCACACAGAGCGAACAGCGTGGATTCATTCAGTAATCAACTCTCCTTCAACAAGCTCCGCATGATAATTGGTGCTGGAAATAAAACCACAGCTGATTGGATTGTTAGTATAACTGACTGTACTGATCCACTCTGTGATGTTAATTCACAAGATTATTTATACACCTCCATAAGGCAGGAAACACAATGCGGAATATTCACATTCTTTCGATAACATTGTGAAATAGGGTGTTTTTGTTTTTGTGAATTTCCAAAGAAATAAAGCAGAGATCTTCATGGGGGGGGAAAAACATCAGGCATGTGTACAGAGTCGATATCTAGGAAGAGGTGAAATGTGGTGTGGATCCGGATATTATTCCTATTTTTGTGAATCAAAATAACTATTTTTAACTCTAAGTTACATCCTGGGTCTTACAACGAAGACGCTGAATCTGCCATGTTCCTGCTTCTTACATGCACTTGGTTCTGCTTCCTCTGCAGCGCTCGCAGAGGTCCTGGGATCCAAAGTGTGCCTCTCCAGAGACAAGTACAACACCATGTGTTGTCTGGAGTCGGAGCAAATCAGACAACGGATCACCACCGATGGGAAGGCTGCCCAGGTCCACGTGCTGCCCATGATGCAGATTTCCTTCAACGTAGGTGTCACATTCCCTGATCTGAGAGCAGTCATTACACTCAGCCCTTGGGAGTAGAAGATAAATTGGATTTTAGTGGCATGTTTAGCAAACACCAGTGGTTAGAGTCGAACAATTGGCTGATATATGACATCAGACTTATCCTTCAGGCAGTTTCTTTGTGTATTCATGGCATGAGTCCATCCACTCCAATGATAAACACCCAGGGTGAGATGAGTTTAGCTGCTCCATTTAGTGAAACCACTTATAGAGCAGGCTATTTTAGTTTTTAAATGATTTCTCTAATTGTCTGCAGTTCTTTTATTTTTAAATGTGTCTTGTGTTAAACCGAGGTCTGACTATTTCTGGACTGTTTTTTTTTCTGCTTGCTTTAGTCACACACAATTATGTGGGACAGGAGTTAGAATTATTAGCAAATGCTGATTATGACCGAAGCACATCATCTCTCTTAAACTGACTCATCTGTATAACCACAGATGAGTTCTAGACTGGGTGTGATTAACTCAGCACTGGACAGAGGCCGACTCGGGGACAAATGGAGGCAGGGACTGTTAGTGCTGAGAACTACTGAGGAGTGAGTCTTCCTGGTAGTAACCTTGTTCGATGACGCCATTCTTATTCTCCCCCCCCCACTCTGTCCACAGAAACTGCAGCAATACCTGGCGCGGTTCTCACAACAGTACGATCAGCTGCTGGCCTTCAAACCCACCGGCTGGACCTTCAGCCAAAAGGTGGAATCAGTGGAAGACATTCGGCCTCAGATCGATGGCAACATCTCCATTTATGGTACGCACTGAACTTCTTCCTGACATATCAGTGTGTCCAATTATGTGTCCGAACTTGCAGTTAGAGTGTGGATATCCGATCCAGGCCATTGGGACACAACAGGCGGGGTTCTTCAGGGTTGTTTCGGTCAGAGAGAACACTGACGACTCTGCTACAAGGCTTAGAATGATAATAATGAATCAGGAATGAGGAGGAACGGCCCAGAGCGCATTTCTTAATTAGTTAGTCCCTCTCTTTGCTGTTTCCTTGCATTTGAAGGTTTTCTGCCAAGTTGGAGGTATTGTTGCTGCTCCTGCCTGGACAGAACGCCCTTCTCTCTCTTACTGACCAAACACAGAACCCTGCAGTGCTACACAATCCTTCACATCCTCCCACGTTCTGCAAAGACTCAACCAGCAGCTGCCAGAGACAACATGCCACTGCAGATTTAGCCGTTTTTTCTTCCCGTCCTGGTTCATGTTCTGAATAGATCCATCAACAGCATCAGCCATCTGGCCCCTAACCCACAATCACCAACAAGAGGCCTTTTGCGTTGCACAGCACACACTCGTATCATTTCTTGCTCCTCAGCAGTTTGTTTGTCACTCAGGCGGAAGCCAATTCACGCCGTCTCTCCCTCTTCTCGCTCTGCCCCATGTTTACCTCTTCCTCTTTGCCCTCCCCAGCCATATGCTGCTACTGATCCTAACATTGAGAGATGCCAGCTTTCTGCAGCAGCTTCAAACTGTTTTCTTATTTTCCCCTCCAAACATAAGCGATGACATTTTTGATAGTTAATGTCTCGGCGTTTGAAATCGTCCTGTGGGTCTCTCTGTGGAGCATCTGGTCCCTCCCCTGGGACTTTACCATGTTGCTTGTCTGACTGGCTTCCCCACACCTTCAGACATCTGACTCAGTGACAGCGTTTTACTGAAAACCAAATCTCTTCTTGGTTCACCGAGCGTGACATTTCATTATCGAGAAACGAGGAAGATAAAATCTGAGTCTGAAAATCCTTCTGGCTCAGTTCCAAACCTCCACTGGCCTGTTTCCCAAACAGACATGGCTCCTTAATAAGTAGAAAATTAAAACACGCTTGAAACGTACCTGCGAGGAAAATCCAAATGCTCAAGTGCCAAAGTTTGGATGCATCTTAATCAAAACTTCACTTTTATCTTGACAGGAATCCCGTACAGTGAACACAGCAGCTTTCTGGAGTTGAAACGTTTTGTCCAGTGGCTCAAACCTCTCAAGATCATTCCCACGGTCAACAATGGCAGCTGGGCCAGCAGGAAGGCCATGGAGAAGTGCTTCAGTGATTGGCTCATGGAGGCTAGAGCTAAACTGTAGCTTATGGACCAGTGAACTGTGTTTAAACACTGCTGCTGGTTCCCATTTCCACAAAAACCATGTGAGCACGGGGAACAGATGCATTTTAAAGCCACGTAATTTATTGAAGTTGTTTTTGCCTCAGACTGTTGAGCTCATATTCAACACTGATATCCAAAGTATAAAGGTTTTTACTTTTATCGACAATGGGCTGAATTAAATATTGTGTTAACATGATTTGAGGGCGTGTATCATAAACCACAAGTGTTAAACATGGGAACAGAATTAACTGAATGGCTACTAATTACACCACTGTTGTCACAAAGGAATCTTCTTTGCTATTTGTTCTCCAATCTATGTAATTCAAACATTTTATGCTGAGAAAAATAAATGTTTTAATGACTCTTTTAACCCTTTTATTGGCCGAATTATTGACGAGGCGTTTCCATGTCAGGTTCCAGAGTGAGGTAAACAAATCAGCTCTATACAATAAAAAGATTTGTCATGCTCATAATGCAGTATTCTATGACATTACCTCAGTACAAATAAATAAACACCTGATGTTCGCGGCTTGTTGTTTTAAATTCAATTGTATTTTGAAGACAAGTTAATTAAGTAAACAATTGGTCTACTGTATGAACTTGGTTCCTGCAGCTGATGAATAAAGGAAATACAAATGATCAGTGTTTTAATAATCTGGTCCAAATTTTATTCAGAATCATCTCAACAGATTTATTTTCCCAGTACAAGCTGCTTTTATAACACAGTCGAAAAAAAGGACGGATTTATTTACAAGAGAGTGAATTAGTCATCGAGCACAGCTTTAATATCACAGTTAAGAATGGATGTAAAAAAATAAATGTGCTTTTTCTCATATCTGTGCAATAGCTCCATTAAAAGTTGAAACGTTAACCTTGGATTGATGGATTCATTACCCTGAGGGGAGCAGTGGTGTGAATGTAATCTAAGTGTAGCCTGCTTTGTCCTTGCTCTATGGGGACACTGGTCACTGGACCTATATATTAAAAAGGCATTCTAAATATAAATGCCGCTCAGCACTTCTAATACAGGCCCTGCAGATATTGTCCACTTGATGTTGTCTTTGTTCGTGAGAGGTCTCGGTCACTAGACATGAACTATATAAGGAAAACCGGCTTCCCCTATTTATATTAAAATTACATTTCTGTTTCAAATCAGAGAGACATGAGGTGAAACGCCATTCTGTCTGCATATTAATCCACAAGACTCTCGTCCTGGGGTGTGGACGTCAAGAAGCACTGGTCTCTCCTTACTTCTTTTTTCTTTTGCTATTCATCCCCAAGTATTTTCAAGATAAAAAAGGATTAAGTTAAAAAATGGTGCACTTCATTTTAATCTCACGTACATAACGAACTTTGGGTCTAGAAGCTTTTGTTTTGTTTTCCTTTCAAAGCACAACATTATCTTTTTACAATTCTATCATCAAACAAACATTTCCATAAGCTGTGTTTCAGATACTATATGTACAGTGTTTATCATAGGATACAAATTTGGCCAAAACAGACAGAAAGACAGAAAAGCAAAAAAAGAAAATAATCTGTACAAGGAGGAAGTGATTCTTTTCGTTACAACATAATCAGTGATTTGTGAATTTAAGATCAGATCTAAAGGGCAAAGTTCAATAGTTAACCTGTGCTCCCAGTCTGTTCTAATATATGAATCACAAATGCTTTTATTGCCTCCATTTACTAAATGAGGTGTCATTTCCTGTGATAACCACTTCCTCTTAGAAGTCTTCTTACCGACCACCAGCTCTATATTCAATAAGTATTTATCTGTTTTTAAAGATTCCTGAGGTACAGTTGCAGATTATATAGTCTTACTGATTATTTCACATTTAAAGATATATTTATCTTGTAGTGCACAGATAGTCTTTTCAAAGCAGTTACACACCATCAAACTGCAGTCTTAATATCCTTCATTTGTCCTATTTACCTTCAATTCAGGCTCTTGTAGGTTTTTAAAGTCATTTACTAGACGGGGGACAGGTCAATAGGAAATGACCAAAACCCTGGAAAAATACTGTGATCTACATGGCACAAACCCAGCTATAGGCAGGAGGCGCCTCAAAGAGTCACTTAATCACACCCAGACACAAGAGGAGAAGTTGATTCCATCTCTAGTGGTCAGTTTTCCGTCAGCCGTTGCAGGGGCAGTTTGTGCAATGCAGAGGCAGATGTCCAGGGAGACGCAGGAGGGTGAGTTTCACCTGAAAAGAGAAATAATTCTGCCCGTCAGATCCCAGAGTGCACACAGGCACGTACAACAGCAACACAGTGAACACGGACGATGTGTCGGTGATGAACGCACCTCATTCTTCAGCGACTTGCTCACGTACGTGTTGAACTCTGTCACGCTGCCGATGTGCAGGTCATTGATTGCCAGAACTTGGTCTCCTTTGTGGAAGAGACACACTGTCTGTGGCTGGCCTGTCCACGCAGAGACACTGTGACACACACACACACACACACACACACACACACACACACACATACACATACACTTCTATCAGTTCTAACAAAGGCGCAACTAAAATGTATGTGGCCCTTTGTCCACCCTCTCCAGCTGTGGGCCCCTGGTGGCCGCCCGCCTTTTAGTTTATGGCTGAAACCTCTGAATGTATGTTGAAATTTCAGTACTTAACTTGCATCAGCACGGATACAAAAACAATGACAACATGCACATTCATTGCAACAACAATAACACACAATGTTTTTTTTGTATGGACACAACGACAACCCTACATTTAATAAAATGTTGAATGTGGATTAGATAGTAACCTGGTGTGAAGTGGGATAAATTTGATTAACTTGCGTGTAATCTAAGCACATTCAAATGAATATTCCACTTTGTCCTTGAAACCCTGTCCCTCTGACCTGTAGGGAGGGACTGATTGATAAAGCTGATGGTCTTGTCTCCTCTAAAATCGATCTTGCTTTTCTTAAGACCTGTCGATGGAAGATAATGGACGAGCACAGCTGCTGCTTCTCGCCACCTGGACGATATTATCCAGTCTTCTTTTGTTTGAGACACTCAGGTGGAGGTAACAGGCTACACTACACTGCACACGTAATGAGTAGAAACTGATGTCTATCTAGAAACATTGCTGAGATAAACAGTCACTGCTGCTTCAACAACACCTATATCTATATTTACAAAGCAATCATTGGGCTACTGCAGGGGTGTCCAAACTACGGCCCGCGGGCCATCTGCGGCCCGCCATCCATTTTAAATTGGCCCCCCTCCCAAAAAAAAAATTATTAAAAAAAAAATTAAAAAAAATTATTAATTATTTTTTTGAAACTCAAATTTTAGTAGCACTTCAATGACACTTAATTATAGCACTTTGTCGTTTTGCTCTATTTTTAGGATATTGTACTTTCTTGAATCTTGTTGTTCTGGGCTTGTACCCTTGAATGCACTTATTGTAAGTCGCTTTGGTTAAAAGCGTCAGCTAAATGAAATGTAATGTGATGGACTATGGCCCACTGTATTGCAGCTGTCCCTCCGCCATACTGTCAACAGTCCGCTCCAGGGCAGGGGGGCGTGGCGGCGTGAGTGTCCCAGGCCTTCGTATTTTTTTCTATATGTGGCCCTTGGGATAAAAAGTTTGGACACCCCTGGGCTACTGCCACTATATCTCTCCTCTCTCATCAGCTGGAATTGTAATAACCTCAATGCCCGCTCCCCGAGCTGGCTTTCATTATTTCTGCCTCGTGTTAACACTAACTTGGGGAAGACAGCTTTCTGTTATAAAGCACCTTACATTTGGAATGAGGTCCAAAAATCTTTAAGGTTGTGCTCATTTATTTCATTAAGGGAATTCTCGAATCTATTCTCATCTACAACTGACTTCTCCTGCAATGATTGTAACTGCTAGTTGACTTAACCATAGTATTTTATTGAGTCGTCAAAAATGACTGTTTATGACCTTTTCCCTTGTATTACTGTATATATATATATATATATATATATATACATGCATATTTATTTCATTCTTTTTTTTTCTTTAAATGTATTAACTCTTCATTGTACCCTCGGCACCATTGTAAATGAGGGTCTTATTCCTCAATGTGTTTTCCGAGGCTTAAATAAATAATCAATCAATTTCAAGAAGATACGACAGGGTACGATAAGCCTTGAGCCGTGAAACTTTTATTGTACAGCTTACCTTGGTTTCCCATCCAACTCTGTTAGTGTCAGGTGCTTTCTCAAATCTACCTTCTTGACCTCAATATCTCTTTCCTCTGGGATGCTGTGGTCGACACTGGAAAGAGAAATGACAGAGAGCAAAAGCTTTACTCAAAGTATTGCACACATTTAGACACACTCTACAAAGAAATGCATCTAAATCTTCATTTATCTCAGTTGTTGGAGACAATACAAGTGATTTTACTTTACGAGAAACGTTCCAATATTCTCCTACAAACTTTGGAAAAGTTATTGTCTTATTTTTTCCTTGGTGAAATAATTAGACCAGCTTCTGATCTCAAAGGCAAAGACTGACCTTTGCTGATGTCGCAGTGAACAACATGAACATGACTACACACATTTCCTTGACTCATTCCTCCATGATATTGCAGCGGGTTTCTGTTAAACCTACAGAAACTGCTGTAACCAGTCCTGCAACATATCGAGCTCCTTCCTGATCATTTATTTATCTGCACGAACACGTATCAGTTTTTTGTTTGTTTTCTTTCTGTGATTGGCAGAGGAGCAGAGAGCGACACAGCGGGACTTTCACATGTCTGTTGAATCAGATCACTCACTCTAACTCCCTCCCCACGTCTCTGGTGTTTGTCTTGTTGCTTTTCTCGGATTCAGGGTTAGTTCCTTCAGAGACTCACCTCTCTGTGGAGGTTTGCTTCTCCAGCGTCTTAACAGGGGAGGTGGCCCCTTCGTCGCTGTCGCTGCTGCTGCCGCTGACGTCTGAAGGATGCGTGTCTTCCCTGTGAAAGGATGTTATCAGGTCTGTGTCTCAGTTACAGTCAGTTATTTATGTGTTGTTGGCAGAAGTCCAGAAAAAAGACAGGGAGAATAAAAAACAAAAATGTTGTTGTGTTGCCAAACACACCCACTGAAGCTACAATCTCCGAGTGTCTGAATGCAGCGTCATGGAGGGTGACTCACGGGCAGATAACAAAACCATAGATGCTGCCACTGCTTTATAAACATGCAATGGAAAAAAACCTTTTGCCCTTTAGGAAGAAATGACAACAACAAAGGAGGAGGAAATGTTTGATAAAAGGTGCAAGATAACTGTAAATGCTGAAAACCAAAATAGACTCTCAGTTATTTAAAGAAGGGACCAAAAAGCAGCATGAGAGAAATAAATAAATCTCTAATCGCTTTGCCGGCGCAAGAGGAATTCTAATTAAGTTTCAAGTCTGAAGCAAGTCTTTAGACTCATATGACAAATGTAGTGGGGAGGCTGGTCTTCATCGGGGCGGCGCAGTGGTTGGCCACTTAGAAAGAAATCAGATCAGTGTGAAACCCAAAACGATCACATAACATATTCCAGCAGAGTTAACAAAGAAAACAACACTGGTGAGTGTTTGTTACACAAGAGATGATGGAGTAGACAAGCTGGAAGAGGCAAAGTGGAGGGGATCCCCAATGTGTTGGTGATTCAAAATAAACATCACGGTCATACGTGATTGGCTAAAAACCTGCCTGGTGGAAATAGTGTTGTTTTCATTCGTTTAATCTCTCAACTATTTTTGCTCAGTTTCCGGGTTGAACTACACGTTGGCTGGAAACTCCGCGAGGTTGTGCAACGGGATTCAAGGTACTTTTCCGTCTTGTTTGGTGGGTGTGTTAGAAGTGTTGCCCAATCAGCCCCAACGTGCATGTAAACTCCACGGTTTTAATTAAGTGCAGAACATGGTGCAGAACATTTAGCATGATTATATTTCTTTTCCAAAATAAAAACGTGACTCATGAATCATCATGGCATCATTTTCATTCATGCATAACCTCTTTCACGAGGTGAAAGTCAAATGTGTAAGTTGCTAAACAAGTTGCAGTGTCAACCGATCTGTGCAGCAAAACTAGTGCCCTCGCTGTGTTTGAGCCAATCAGGCTGTGCTTCCAACTGACGACTGAGCTATTTTGGTAACTAGGGCACTGACATAACATGTTGCACAAAGAGCACAGGGCACTGACACCAAAAAAAGACTAAAACACCAGTGATAAATCTGTGGTGTACCTGTCGTCAGCTTGTTTCTGGGTCTTATGTCTGTCAAAGACCTGATTGACAGACCTCATCAGGGTCCCAGGCGGGTCCTCTTTCACCTCAGGGCCCCTGCAAACATTTGACACAGTCAACAGCCAGCCATTTCTATTATTATTATTATTCTATCTGAGGGGGGGGGGGGGGGGGGGAATCTAACTGACGCTGCCTGGGCTACTTACTTATCGTGCAGTTCCTTCATCGGTACATATCTGCAAGACATAAGTATTTAAATCAACAGACACACAAGCAAAGAGTGTAAACGACTGTAGCGCTGAAAGTCACGATTGAAGCGTGTGTCAATGGGACAAAAGACAGTAATGAGCACTCACAGAAACTCCGTGCTGCGGGTTGAACCATTTGCCTTGCTGCGGGTCAAACCATCTACCTCGACCTCATTAGCAAAAAAAGACGCGTAACAGTCAGATCATCCACAGTGTCACATTTATAGGAGCTGAATTCATTTAATCACAATATTTGATTCAGCTCTACTGGTACAATATGCATGAAGTTGTATAATGACTGCTCTTGATTAGTTAATTTATCACTTTTGGTATTAAAAAAGAAAAGAAAATTCCATGCAAAGAATGAAAACTGAATATCTTAGGATTTTGGACAGAGGATCAAACTTGATTGATAAAATAATCAATTGATCAATCAAGGAAGTAGCTGGCAGATGAATTGATATTCAAAATAAAATCAGTCCTACCTGGTTTTGGTGGAAGTGGAATCTCGGGTAGTCATAGATCGGATTCATGGGATATGATACAGGTCTCTTGGAGCAATCTCCACTCTGCTGGCCAATCAGAGAGCAGCATGAGACATATGTCATAACTGCCCCAACAGATACTGATCAGTAATTAATAAACAATTATCTCAAGATTTTTCACCTTTGATTTGTCAGTGTTGGACAACGGTTCAGTGAAGGACCGTATTTTTGGTGATGGCTGAAAAGACACACACACACAGACACACACACACACACACTAAACATCCATGTGTATGGTATTTGATCAGAGAATGTTTCACTATAATCTGAAAGAAAAAGGTTTTGTTCGTAGAGAAATGACAGAATCCCAGTGAATATGTGTTGTGTTTATGTGCTGCTTCAAGCCCATTCATCTCGATCTCCCTGGGCATTGTATATACAATAAGGTAAAATAAAGTTTGATGTATGAGTATATGTAGATATATATATATATAGTTTATATATATACATGTATCATGTAAGAAATCTCTTAATGAGCTAGTTTAACTTAATTCTTAGATTCTGCAAGTGCTGCTGCAGTGCTGTTTCTGACACTGTACTGATCAAGTACAGATAAAATACAAAAGCAAAAATGTGGTCTGATGTGTATTGTGTACTGATGCCAACAGGAAGTAATGAAAGAGTAACGATAGAGAGAACGACATGTCTCCAGTTCTTTCTTTTACGCTATCGAGAAAAGGCTGTGATCTTGCCCATTTGGAGCCAGGGTTAGGATCAATCGTGAGTTAGTCTCAGCTGTCAATCACGACCTTTCAAACGATTTTTTATAGCCTCAAATAACCAATAACCAATAACATAGAGGAGGCATCTTGAAAACAACTCAAACAGGTAGTAGCTCTGACCCCCCCCCACACACAAGGATAGGCTCCTCCCCTCACACAGCTGCTACAGGGTCCCATGTTAATTTGTGTGAAAAAAAATCCAATCAGCACATACAGTGCCTTGCATAAGTATTCACCCCCTTTGGACTTTTCTACATTTTGTCATGGTATAACCACAGATTAAAATTTATTTCATCGTGAGTTTATGTAATGGACCAACACAAAATAGTGCATCATTTGGAAGTGGGGGGAAATATTACATGGATTTCACAATTATTTACAAATAAAAATCTGAAAAGTGTTGAGTGCATATGTATTCACCCCCTTTACTGTGAAACCCCTAACAAAGATCTGGTGCGACCAATTGCATTCACAAGTCACATTTGCAAGTCACATAATTAGTAAATAGGGTCCACCTGTCTGCAATTTAATCTCAGTATAAATACACCTGTTCTGTGACGGACTCAGAGTTTGTTGGAGATCATTACTGAACAAACAGCATCATGAAGACCAAGGAGCTCACCAAACAGGTCAGGGATAAAGTTGTGGAGAAATATGAAGCAGGGTTAGGTTATAAAAAAATATCCAGAGCTTTGAACATCTCTCTGAGCACCATAACATCCATCATAAGAAAATGAAAAGAATATGGCACAACCGCAAACCTACCAAGAGAAGGCCGTCCACCCAAACTGAAGAGTTGGACAAGGAGAAAATTAATCAGAGAAGCAACCAGGAGGCCCATGGTTACTCTGGAGGAGTTGGAGAGATCCACAGCTGAGGTGGGAGAATCTGTCCACAGGACAACTATTAGTCGTCTACTCCACAAATCTGGCCTTTATGGAAGAGTGGCAAGAAGAAAGCCATTGTTGAAAGGGATCCATAAAAAATCCCGTTTGGAGTTTGCCAGAAGCCATGTGGGAGACACAGCAAACATGTGGAAGAAGGTGCTCTGGTCAGATGAGACCAAAATTGAACTTTTTGGCCTCAATGCAAAACGCTATGTGTGGCGAAAACCCAACACTGCCCATCACCCTGAGCACACCATCCCAACAGTGAAACATGGTGGTGGTAGCATCATGCTGTGGGGATGCTTCTCTTCAGCAGGTACAGGGAAACTGGTCAGAATAGAGGGAAAGATGGATGGAGCCAAATACAGGGAAATCCTTGAAGAAAATCTGATGCAGTCTGCACAGCAGGACAATGACCCTAAACATACAGCCAGAGCTACAAAGGAATGGTTTGGATTAAAGAATGTTAATGTCTTAAAATGGCCCAGTCAAAGCCCAGACCTCAATCCAATAGAGAATCTATGGCAAGACTTGAAGATTGCGGTTCACAGACGGTCTCCATCCAATCTGACTGAGCTTCATCTTTTTTGCCAAGAAGAATGGACAAACCTTTCCATCTCTAGATGTGCAAAGCTGGTAGAGACATACCCCAAAAGACTTGCAGCTGTAATTGCAGCGAAAGGGGGTTCTACCAAGTATTGACACAGGGGGGTGAATACTTATGCACCCAACAGATGTCAACTTTTTTGTTCTCATTATTGTTTGTGTCACAATAAAATTTTTTCACACACAATGGCTGAATTGTTTTTCGGCATTATTGGTTTTGAAACGTCCTGGTAAAAGGGGAAGAGGGGTATAATTGTTGATTTTGAGACTGAGCATGTGATGTTCAGTTAGAACGGAGGCAGATGTTGACAAGTGAAAGAAGGAAAAATGGGGGCACTGTCATTCATTTGGTGTGTGGGATGTTTACCATAGCTGTTTGCTGCCCATTAAACAAGTCCTACAGGAGGATAGTACATCAAATAATTACTGTCAGCGGCACTGGTGGGTTGACATGACGGTTAAGTGCTCTACAAGAGTTGCTGTTTTGTAATATCATAAGGAAGTAAAACATAGATGTACCTCGGAATTCAACAATTTATGTGGCCTGTATTTCAGGGCGTCATACAGGTCAGAGAACCACAGGTCCACTTCATCACTGGAAAGAGACAGGAACACATTCAATAAATCATGTTTTCTCTATAAGCTATTACTCTCAATTTAAAATGCATGTTCTGAAATATAAAGTGGAAATTGTGACGTTGAGCAACCAGGAAGGCAAATCCATTATCTGCGGATGGACTGCTCCTGAAGAGGAAAGCAGCCTCATAATTTAACTTTGATTGTCAGAAATCCTGAAATAGTAGATGGTGTATAAGAGGAGGGGTGGGGTAGGATGGGGGGGGGGGGGGTTAGGGTTAGGGGGGGGGTATTATGACGCACTGAGTACGTGTCATCTTCAGAAAGACACTTGGTTACACCATCACTGAATTTCAAATTAATGCGACAAAAATATATATTTAAAATGAAAAATATGCAGCTAATTTGTGATTAATGTGGATGATGAAGAGGCTTTGACTTCATCAGATGAAGTTTTCCAGCCGCTTGGTGCTTCTCATTCAATCAATCAAATTGTTATTGTATTGTAATTATTTGTACAGCTCGTATTTACAAATCATAATCTGCCTCGTATAGGACAACAGGGTGATGCCATTCAGAGAAGCTACTTCCTAAACAATGCATCTTTGAGGAGAAGTGTATAATTGGTTATCATCCGCATAAAAATGTGAATTTACAGAGAGTTTCCTGATGTTTCCCAATGGAGGCATATAAAAGGTTAATAAAATTCCTATTCCTACAACTATTCACACACACCTTTATTATTTATCTATTGCATTGGCTCTTTGTGAGGTGATTATAAAAAACAAGTCCTCTGTATGTGTGGTATGTCAATTGGTTTCAGATTATGACACAAAATGCATCGGTGCTGATAGACGAGCGATGAACTCAGAAGACTAACCTGTTCTCCCCGACCAGGAAGTAGTCCCGCCCGGCGGCGCTGATGTATAGCACGCAGGACGGGGCGCACTTGAACATCTCATGGACCCATCCCCACTTCTGGTGCTGCTGAGGGCTCACGTTCAACAGTGAGATACTGAGAGAAGGAGGCGGATGGACAGATGTTGAAAACAACAACAAGTCAGAGAGGGGGGCCCTGCGCTCAATATGCATGAGAGAAAAACAACATCTACAGCCTTATGGGCAAACATACTGTAGTTTGACCAATGTCCATTTTGTGTTGTTAAGCATTTGGTTATATTGTTATAAATACATAAAGAAAAAACTATTTTGTTATTTATTACTACTTTGTCTGTTTTATAATTTGCAATTGTTTAAATGCTGTATTTTAACATTTTAATACTGTCATATTAAACTCTCCAATCTCCTTCAGACCGGAAATGTTTTAATTCTGTAAAGCATTTTGTTCTGGAAAGTGCAGTATAAATACATTATTTTAGTTACAGCTATTTTATAAATGACGTACTGTTCCAAATCTATCCCTCCAAGTGGCCTCTCCTTTTCCTCCGCACTTTTGAAGTACTTCAGCTGATGTCCATTGCTGCTGACCTTGAACAGCACAAAGTATCTCCTCTTCCACGATTTCTGCACAAGAAACATAACAAAACAATGAAATATCATTTTGAAATAAAGCAAACAAACAAACGTGGCGATACAATGGATTCATTGTGCTCAGTGTCACCTCTATCTTCAATTGTTTGGCGGGAGGAGACTTGAGCAGATACCCAGACCTGATTTCTTTCACATCTCCAACTGGTTTGTAGAATACTGCGAAAAAATTAATTGTTTGGTGATCGTCTCTCTGAGGTAGCAACGAGTGTGTATGCATGCATTACACCGGTACATAAGCACACGCTGACATCAAATGAATCTTGCTTGACTTGAAAGGATCAGCTGTAAAAACAGTTTTTATGATAACAACCCCTAAATACCAGAAAGGAACCACAAGCACCCAAACCCCACCTTAAACCAGATTTCCACATGTGATACACTACCTGTGCACCTCTGGGATTTATGCATCGTGACAAACCTAAACAAGAAAACAACACATGAATGCATCAGCGCCTTCAAAACAGCATGAAAGGGAAGTAGGTCACCTATTCAACTTGCAATGTAAGATTTTTACAAATAGAATCGTGCAGAAGCAGAGCGGGAAATAGAGCTCAGATCACAAAAGAAGCATTGTTAGGTTTATGTGTAAATACTAAAGACATTAGTGCATTAAGCAAATAATAGTAAGTTATTGTAAAATGCTAAATATTACATCAAGAGTATATTAATGCTTCTCTTTATGCAAAATCATTTTAAAGATTTCAACAATCTAGCTCTCACTTTTCGCAGGCAGAACCCAACAAGTTGTCAAGTGCACATCGAGCTGTGTCACGTTACAAAGTAATTAAATAGGACAACAAATTCTAAACATTACAAAACATAAAAACACACACACACACACATGAATTATATATGCATGCGTATACACATAGACTTAAGAGCCATGCTTACCTGGGGAGCACCTGCAAGAGGAAGCTGGATGAAACAGCAATGAAATTTTCAAACTGTGAACCGGAGTTACTGGTTTCTCACACAGGGTTTTTTCAAAGGTGAGTTGTTGTTTTCCTGTAGAGTGCCATGCAGCGAATGTGGTTTCCTAAATGAGCTCAGATGTTAAGTTTAAAATGGGTGGAGTCCAACAGTTGACTGGGAGGGATGGAGCGAGGGTTTAAGAAAAGACTCAGAGAATCGGAAAACAGATGCTTCTGTCTGAGATCTCTGCTGGTGAAATATAAGTCTGATGTGTTGATTCATCATCAGAGTAAACAACATCTATAGCTGCTGCTTTATGACACTTATGTCAGAGTGATCATACATGTAGTGTGTATGTGTGCATGTGTTTACACTCACGTCTGCATGTAAATTCTGAATCATCTGCTTTTATCCTCATTATAAAAATGATATAAATTTTATCATTGTTTTTAACATTAGGTAAAAGTTTCACTGGGATTTCTACCTCCTGCTTTCCTGTATAGAATATTATTGTATTTATCTTGTCATTTTCTATGTATTTAATATATAACTGTGCTTGGGATACTTTGCTCGGCAAGTCAAAGCTAACCTGCTATTGTGCAGCATTTTAATCCTCAAATATTTATTCGTCTAGTCTTTTATACATATATATTTATTTAATTCCTATTTATTTTTATATTTTAAGCCTGTTATACACAATGGTTTATGTGGTTGTTTTAAATATAAATAATAATTAACCTTCGTACACTGGAAATATACAGTCCATATATACAGTCATTAAAATGTTAAACAATGTGTCATTGAATATTACATTTTTCCTGTTTACACATGTGGAATAAAAATGACACACAACTCATTACACAATAAATTCTTTAATACAACAAAATGTTTACATAAGCATTCCTCTGTTTAATTATTGACCCAAATGAAAAAAAAAATATAGGGCCTGATTATAATTTCAATGTAATTCATTCATTCATTTTTTTCCCAAATATTTTTCAAATATATTCCTGAGGACAACAGCATTTAACACCGGAAAAGCAATTTAAAAATTGTACCCATAAAAAATAAGTCATTATTTTGTCTTTCTTTCAATTCCATTCCCAAACAGGTGGAGCAAACACTCCTTTCAGCACAGGTCAGGCACCACATCACTGATCAGAGATCCCTGTGTGGAGAGGACTCCAGAGTTGTGGCGGTGTAGGGACAAGAGTACGGAACGCCAGACACTCCGCGTCGCCCTATCTCGAATATGCAATGTTATCAAAATAATTAAAAGTGACTGATGAAAAAAATAATTACAAAGCGAGAAAAAAGGAGAAAAGTGTGAATGAAAGCTGCTGCTGCTGAACTTCTCCAGATAAACTACCGACACGTGATGAATTGTGTAAAAACATTGGTTGTGGACATTGTGGATTGTGTATCTTCAGACTTGTCACCACCAGTGATAGCTGCCTCTGTGAATGACAGACTTTGGTACAGTAAGATTGAATTTGCGACCAGCAGTAAATGTCTTTTATATACGTTTGCAAAATATAATATTTCAGTTACTAAACTATGCAATTTTTCAGTAAATGTTTTCAAACAGTTTCATAAATTACATGCTTAAAAAAAAATCTGATATAAATGCAAATTTGTATCATTTGAATTTTTGAAAACTTTAAAGCACTATTATTAAATAAAAAATAGAAGGACATCGCTGGTGCATGTTATGACAGTGTAGAGTAGGTTATGACAATGTACAACACTAATATACAGTGAAATGATGTGGCATTTGTGCTTTGGGTCCCGGTCCAGCATTACAATAGTAATAGTCTTCAGACATTCTTGAGAAATTGTGCAGTGTGTTCTCGGTTATTAATAAAAAAATGATTGAAGAGGAATGTCTAATTTTACAGATAAAAAAAAAGGGGCAAAATTCAGAAAAAGTGATTTGTTAGACTCATAAAAATAATAACTGCGCAATATTTTGATCAAAAACATAAACTTCACCTTCCCACACCTGAGCAAGGGAAGTTTTGAAAGTCACGCTGAGGGAAATGGAAGAAATTGCAACCGATTCTTGCTTTCATGGGCGGGGGGGGGTATACTATAAACTATGCACTTGACCCAAAATCTGAAAAGATAACTAATCGGTACACAGCAAAAGATCAAACCTTCCCAGCCATATACGTAAATTAAATTCTTTAACATTACACTTAACCCACTTCATGGGACAGTAAAGAACCTGAGGATGCCAGCATGCTGCTACCAACTTAAATGTGCTAGGAAGGCTGAGACACCGAGCCTTTGGCGAGAGCATCGTGATGTGTGCGTTCCTGCTCAGAGGAGTGTTGTCGCTCTCCTTTGTCTCTTTTGTTATTCTTTGACGGCTGAAAACATTTAAACATGGATAACTGAAAATAATGTGACGCAATTTCCAGCTTAAAAATCTAGTGGAGCAGGTTTGTAATCGAGCCGCGTTCTGACGGATTCTGACTCACGGATCTAATGTCCAGGGGGAAATTTGTAAAGAAGTCAAAGTGCATCTCAAGAGACCCTTTTTTCTGAATAATCGCATTATATAAATAAAAAAAAGAACTAGATTTATTTATGGGAGCTTTATAAAGAGGCTTTAAAAGCATTCAACTTTTGAGCTTCTCATTTATTAGATTGTGTAATAGTGATCAGGCTCTGGAGAGGCTACTCTCAGAACACCAAATTATTAGTCACTAAACTAAAATAAGCTCAGAAGTGCCGCCTTTTATATGTTCTTGTTTCCCTTTGTCCGGTACAGTTTCTTTCAACGTCACTTGCAAAATGCTGGAAAATGGAAAGACACATTTTCAATTACGATTCCCAGAGCCCACAAAAACTGGCAGTAAATTTTCCGGGGCTGGTAGAATAACATGGATATTTCACAATGCCTGTCGACAAAGATCAGATCAAATGTGACGCCATTATTCTGAAGAACAACCTGAAGAGGAGGAATAAATGTCACCATCAACACATGAACGAGGAGTGCCACTGTAAATATATCGTTTTTTTTTCTCACAGAGTGTTGTTGTTTTTCAGGCCCAACTAAACGTGCAAAATATTAATATGTGCTCCGAATGTGCAGTGTCCTGCTGGGCCTGAATCATCCCTGAATGCTTTGACCGTTTCGCCAATACCTGACACGGTCAGTCTCGTCAGTCACTCGAGTCTTCCTGTGTCGTACAGTACGGTCACTTAAGGTTGGCGGTTAGTTGAAATACAGTTCTTTGGTCAGCATAGACACCACGCAGGGGATCTGCTTCTTCTCGCTGAAACGTGGGTCTTCGGACCAGGACTCAAAGCTGGTAGCTACCATGTAGTTGACCCGTGTCAGGATCTGCATTATCTCCAGCTGCTTGCCAAACTCGTTGAGGACGTTGCAGAGCGCCTGGACGAACCAGGAGCCGCGCCCAGGGTTCCTCCATGAGTAATACCCTGGAAAAATCATCATTAATCAGCACTGGAACAAGTTGGATACATCTTCCTCATCGTGGTTAAAGACACCCAAGTGTTTTTCAAGTTATCAATAAAATCGTATACTTTAAAACATAGACTGTATATAAAAAAATGGACGTCATGACAGCTCCCTATAAGTGAATCCAAAGACTGTAAATTAGCCCCGGGTGGCTGATTGCTTTATATATAATCTCTTTCTCCTTAATGCTCTTCATTTTTCTCAGTGATGATTTCTGTCAGTGATTGTGTTCTTGTCCAAGTGTTACCTTGGTTTTAATAAGTTATTTGATGCTATAAAAACAGGGTAACGTCGTGACTGGCAGCCAAGTCTGACTCGATTGGTTGAGCGTTTTTAATCAGCCAGACCTCAACACCACGTCTCCCATCACCTAATTGTTACAGTGCAGACCCTGTCTCCAAATATAGTTTGGGCTGGTTTATCTCTATATTTAGTCTATGCTTTAAAATATGACTTTAAAACGGTGCTTTACCTGGAACAGTGGAGTAGGCAAAGAGGAAATCTGCCTCTACGGGAATCTTATGTCTTGGATTAGCATCTGTCTCCAGGGTGTCGTTTGGCGGACCCGAATCTGTCTGTATACCATCATCAAATTCAGAACCCCGACAAGCCTGGTGAAGTAAATGAAATGACATTTCATTGTGATCCTGAGTAGCTTTCTCAACGATGACCTGGTGAAGCAATTAAAACATTAACTGTTTTTAAAAGCTGGGACGGGCAAAGTTTTACACAGTAAAAACTATCCATGGGGAGCTACTGAAAGACAATCAAATCTGTCTTCTAAACAAAAACAACTGCTTAAGTTACATTATAATCGTCATTAAACCCCTTAATTAACTAATCAAATATTCAAAGCATAGTGTTTTTTTTATGAATGAAAGTCTGCCTACCTGGATGAAGAAGAGTTTTGGCTTTCCCACTAAGCTTTTTACACATGTCCCCCCCTCTGAACAGCGAGGTCATGGTCTTGATGGGCATGGCTCCATCTGTGCCGTAGATCATGCCCTCCTCGCCGTGGCTTAGCAGGATACAGGCGAAACACGAGCTGTCACTATGGTCTTCCTCCGAGGCTGACCCATACACACACAGACAAATACTCAACTCTTAGCTCGGCTCGGGCCTCATTACACGTCTCTAACTTTAAAAAAAAGTCTCAACTTAATGGCCTCATCTGAAATGTCCTCAACAATTCGCCTTCTGATTTAAGAAAGTCCATTAAAGCTAATTGGAGCATATCAATTACTCATGTTTGTCCACAGGGGGAGCACTATGTTAAAATAAATGAAATAAATTACAGTCTAATTTAGCTTTGAAATGTTCTTGTGTAGAACTCTTGGCCAGTGTTGTTGACACTAGAAACACGAGTCATCAGGAGATGGCAAATCCCCATGTCACCCAAAACCAAAAACGTCAAAGGGCACCAATTTGTTTCACAAGTTTCATGATTTACGTGTTCTGCTCCAGACTTTAAATTATTAAAGACACCAGGTGGACATTCAGCCAATAATCGTCAAGACTATGTCATGGAACAAGAAGTTGATAAAGGAACATTTGCAAAGCAAGACAACATCATGAGGTTTAATTGTTCAGAGCTCAACCAACAATGGTATCTGTTCAGGGAACTGTCAAAGAATTCTTTAGTTATTTTTTAGCCAAAGGGTTGAGCAGCCTGACAAATGGAAGAACAGACTGGCAGAGTAAAAAGCAAAGAACTGTATGGATTCTAGAGAAAAGCAGCCATCACATACAATTGTACACAAGGTTCAACGTAGCTCCTATAAACATGTGACAGGAGAGTTGACCGTTGTGTTAGGGACAGATCCATGCTGGTCACTAGCATTTATATACAATTACTTCTACAACAGCACCACCTGCTGTCT